>NW_003298974.1:2119731-2140142 GCF_000151645.1 Tuber melanosporum
TCCGTTGACTTGATAGAGCTGGTTGAATTTGTTGTATAGGTGGTCATTTGTGAGAGAGGATTGGAATAGGCTTTTCAGGTAATCAAGAACAGTAGATCCTCTCAATCTTACATTGCCACTGTATTCCTTATAGCATTGATGGTATGCATCGGTTGTCTTTCCTTCGTGGAATGATCCAATATATAGTCTGGATGTAGGGTCTTTCATATCTTTCCCTTGTAGGAGAAGGTAGTGTGTGAGTTCAGTTGCCCATCCATCAAAAGCTTCAGGTTTGAGGTCTTTTCCATCTCCTGTGAATTTTGCTGGGAGGTGGAGTTTGAACTTAGGGGGTTCGAATGCTCCAGGTACTTCCTCTTCTTCAGGCCGAGCCTGAGACTTTCCTCTTCCTGGGGGCCCTCCTCCTGTACTAGCCATATCTGATTTGCTACTCAATTCGGGGTCAATTGGAGATTTAAAGGAAGGCTTCTTTGCTTGGGTGGAAGGGAATTCTCATGGAGGTTGTGTGTCTTCCGTGTTTGTAGGTTCTCCTGGGTTCTTAGCAGAGTGCTGGGATTGTTTCTTTCTTGTAAGGTCTTGCCGTGGGATTTGCTTCCCACTCCTGGTCATTAATGACTCAATATTGGTTTTGAGATAAAGCCAAATTTGCCGTGATTCTGCTGCTTCTCTCCGCTTACGTTTTAAGGTGGATGTTGATATGTTGATCAGGCCTAAATCTGGAGACAGGTTCTTAACTTCATGCTGAGGTTACAAATATGTAACGTGTTCGCAAGGTACTAGTCACGTTATCGGTATATAGTACGATAGTTGGCAGGTGGCCTGCTCTACTAGAGAGTAGGCAAGAGCTGAGAACTAAACGAGATTTCAAAGGTGTACTGAGAAATAAAGAAGTAACCGTTCAACCAAGTATATTGAAATACTGTTTGTCGAAGTCTGCCTTTTCCTTCATGGAATCAGGTGGTCTTTAAATACACAAATCTGTTCATGTCTAGTATGAATGAAACTAATCAAAGGTATCAAGTGATACTCTTTGGTAAAACAAACCAAATATCAAAACTATGCTTAAAACAAAGCATAAAACAAAACTAAGTATCAAATGATACTTAAAACAAACCGAGTATCAAAGCAATACTTAAACAAAACATAAAACAAAACAAATAACTAAGTACCCATACCAGTCACAAAAAGCATAAAGGTGTTTCATATTCATTAGTGTAATAAGTAGGGAAAGTACTTAGAACAAAGTGTGAAGAACCAATCCTCCTCGACCATACTAGCCTCCTTATATAGTATTCTTCCTGCCCCAAGTCATGTGATCTAATGTGGTCACATGTACCAAACCAAATTATAACAAACTAATCATATGACCAAAGTGATCACATGTGTAAAACCCATGACCTTATAGCAATGTCATGTGTAAAAACTTATAAACTAATCATAACACAATAAACAAGTCATATTACCCAAAGTGGTCCCATGGGTGAAACCCATGACCTCATAATGAGGTCATGTACGAAACATAAATTGTATATATAAGGCATACCTGCAAGGCATACTTACAAGTCACATTCACCAGGCGTATCTCTTATGACTCATATTTGAGTCATGTATGAAATATAACAAATTGTAATCTAAGAAAGTCTTATGACCAAAGTTTTCATATGCACAAAACAATAACATACCTATGACTTATTATCATGATTCATGTGAAAATCTTTTCCATATCAAGTCACGTTCATGACATGAGCCAGGGTTTGTAAGATACTTCCGTATTTCTATCATAAACCAGAAGACCTCTGAAGGACTCTAAGTGAATGTATCAACATCTCCCACCCTCAACTAATTCTCTATTACATTGTGGCGAAAGATTTCTTTTACAATACACACGAGTGCCAACCTACCCCCTCTAAATATGGCCTTTACTACTGTAAAGGCTACAACTACATCCAACTACTTGTCTTCGATAATTTGCTTCCTATGTGGTATGAATATTACTACGAAAATATCTGAGATTACGCCTTAGATTATTATAATAAGGATACCAATCGATACAAACAACTTTCTGACACAAGATAAAAGAACTAAATGGTCTACATCACGATGTCATCCAAAAATGACACAAAATCTGGCTTTAGCATTTCTGTCAAGGACTATCCCAAACTCCATGGTTCAGAAAATTTTCAAACCTGGGCTAATGCCTGGGAGATAGCCCTTGAAGTCCTAGATTTGCAGGATGTAGTATTAGGTAAATCGGTGAAACCAGAACCTCCTTCTGAAAGGGACACAACAACTTACACCGTACGAGTCAAAGAATGGACAAGCAATGACAAAATCGCAAAGTTCTTCCTATACTAAGCTGTCGACACTACCTTTCATGCCGACATCTCGGTCAATTCAACCTCCAAAGAGGTTTGGCAAGTCTTCAGAAATAGATTCAACAAAGAGATTCCTGCAAATAACATGGTCTTACTGGAAGATATCTGGAAGATCAAACTCACGTCTGGGCAATAAATTCCTGACTATACAACCAAGTTTGAAACTACTTAGAACCAATTAGCCCAATAATGTGCCAATAACACTGACAGTGAAGGCAACATCGGCAAATTCTGTACTGCAATGAGGACATAGACCCAATCCAAGTCAGTGAAAGGAGCAGTGTTCATGCTTACCATAAATAACGTACATCTTAACATATGCAACATGTTATCAGCACAGGAAACTATTCGCTATGTAGATGTGGGAGACTACTTTATCAGAAGGGCTGCTGAGAAGTGGGATGGAAAAGAAGAAGAAAAAATACTGAGTGTACCTAGAGGTAAGAAAAAGAATTGCAGCTATTGTGCAAAGAGGGTGAAATCAAGCGACAACCACACGATCATAAAATATCGAAGTCTACAAAGAGAAAAAATGAGAAAAAAAAAGGGAAAAGAAACTCAAATGGCTGCAACAACTTACACAAACATCATGGTATTGATGGCTGGAAATATGCAATTAGATTCAAAGATAGTAGAGGGTAAAATCTCTGCAAATTGGTTATGCGACTCAGGTACTACAAGTTACCTTCTGCCAAACTCAGATGATTTCCTCAATCATACTCGTTTCTCCGAAATCATAGTAACTATCAGCGGAAGAATTCATCAGGCAACTTCATCTAGAGACGCAAGAATCAATATATACCTGTTAGATAGATGTCAACACACAGTCATCCTTAACCAGACACTGTATGTTCTCTCCTTTTGATACACATTGGTATCAAAATCCCAAATAGATGATATTGGAGTAAGGATAGTGATGGAAAAGGTGAAGAGATTGTTTGAGAAGGAAGGGAAAATATTCATGGTAGCAGATAAGAAAAAAGGACTATGTTATATAAGAATGAAAAAAGAAAGCATTATGATCTCCTTCTACAAAGAAAGGTATCAGGCCCTTGGATATCTGAAAGTGATTAAGGATTATTACAAGGATACCTCCCCCATCGACACTTCTCACTACTTTGATTACGATACTTGTAATAAGTATAAATCAACTCATAGCATACTAAAAACTATCAAAATAAGCACGAATTCACTATTTCTAAAAGTACATTCCGATTCAAGTAGTCATATGATAGTACCTACTCTTGACAAAAATGAGAACTACATAATATTTGTCGATGATTACACTAGGTACTGTTGGATATACTTACTGAAGTCTAAGAATGAGGCAGCTACAACAATACAGATCTTTTAGGAACTGATAACTACACAATTTGGTAAAAGGATCAAATGACTACACAGTGACTAAGGTACTGAATATGTCAACCAAAACGTTACCCAAGTCTTCAAGATCAAATGAAGTCATTCATACTATATGTCTCGCTTATAATACTAAATTGAACGGAGTCGCAGAAAGGATAAACCGAACCCTTACAACAATGGTACAGTGTACGATACTCGGTGATCGAAAGTTTTTATAGGGGGAAAGTCTACCCTACTGCTGCCTACCTATATAACAGACGCTAACATTCAAAAATAAAATCAACACCTTTCGAGAGACTATATAGAATAAAACCTACAATTAGTCAGTTACATCCATGGTTCACAAACATTTTAGTACTCATTCCAGCTGAGAACCGCAGAAAGTTTGACTAAACATCTGAAGAAGGTGTTAGGTGGAGACAATTTGATAGACTTCGAGGTTGTCTAGGCCAATCGACATTCATTACTGTAGACGGAAATTGTCTAGGAAGGCTCGGACTTTACTCATTTCGTTTATGACTACTAGGAGCAAAGTAAAATAAGTAAAGTAGGGTAGAATTGTAAAAACAATATTATATTGTTAAGGTCTCTTCTCCATTGCTTGATGATGTCTAAAGCTTGGGAGACACTTTGATATTTATATTCCACATCTGAGTGTTCACGGACTACATCTATTTATCATACAACTATGTACTTCTTCAATCGTAATTCGCAATGTCGAGTTTTCTTCCAACGTGCGAACACCTGTAGACCCTGAAAACCATCACACCATCTTCGGTAATTATGATATTTCTTCTTAGGAAACGTACTGTCCCCAATACTGATATCCCGATTGGCAGGGTCTTTAGACTTATGGCCTAGTTCTTAAGTCAAACTGAGTTGGCTCCAATTGTCTTCGCCATTGATAAAATGATCAGTTTTATCCATGGCTATATCTGCAAAGGTGGTCATCATTACAACCATCATAGGTTATCTAACTCCAATTCTATGTAACTCCATACCCAACCGATAGATTTTCTCTTGATGACTTCCTATTAACTCGCAGGAAGCTATTCCACCAGATTGGTAATTAATCCCTCAGTCGGCAACCCTTGGTTGCTCTCTGGGTAGTAGGTTTCAGTAATTATTGTAGTATTGAGAATCACCCCATAGTTACGACATGTTCCGAAACCCAGTTGCAACACTCCGTGAAGTTCGTTGGCTTCTTTGGTAGTGTCTTTTGGAGTTCTAGACTCTTCTGGTGGATATAAATGTATTGGTCTCTAGTAGAGATTCTTTACCATTTGATACTATCTCTTTGTGCGAAATTGTCTCGTTAATTACGGCCCGTGCCCAAGGTGTCATGTTTTCGAAGCCAAGTAAGTCTCTGGGTAGCTGACGGAATCACTCCGTTCCACTTCTCAAACCTAGCCGAAGTTCCCCTCTCAAGTATCTCGCAAACAGGATCTGGTCGGACGGACGGCAAGGACGTATATGCTATTATTCTCACACCTTTAATTCTGTGGTAATATAGTCACAGGACGCAACTGAGATTGATATATATGATGACATGCGGGCCCCGTAAGGGAGACGGAGAGGGGTGTTGGAGACCAGAGATTCCGATTTCGAGTGGAGTTACCCTACATAGGGTGGTTCCTAGGTATCGGGTTCTGGTATTCCTAACAGAAGGTTACCTGGTTGGATATACCTATAATCGAATAATATACTGAATTTACATACTAAAACGGCATACAGTAACCGAAGTAGAGATGTAAAATTCACCAAAGAGAAAGAGATATCATTCAAATATCACCAACTACCAGCCGACAAAACAACCGAATCAGAGGATGATAATACACTCAAAATATACTTCAAAACTCAGAACCTCTCTCACCAACCACGACCATGTCTGGTGAGTTTCAACAATCACCTGAACAAGAGAGACCATTCAAAACACTTCAACAACTATCAAAGTCAAGATAATCATCAAGAGTTCTCAAACCTACTGAAAAAGTCAAAGCTAATATACAGCAAGGACTGTAAGAGCTAAGCGAGAGAAGTGATAAGTTTAAGAAAGCAATTCAAGAAGCAGAAGAAGAACTTGAACTTAGTGACCACGATAATAACGAACTACAAATCGTCCAAGATCAACATAAAAGACTAATGGCAGGATGGAAAGGTCTCAAAAAGGAAATGCAAGAAGCAGACGAGTTCGCGGGATTGATATACAGTCGTGTCCGGAAAGTTTTTGTACCCCTAAGGTGCAATCCCGCAACACCTCATCACCACAACAATCCTCCTTACCATGGCCCCTCCACATAATCTAAGAGCAAGAGAAGATCTGAATAAGGAAACCTATACTCTGTATAAACATACAGATATGGGATATGATAAAATTTCTAAGTCTTTAGGTGTATCCAAGTCAACTGTTCAGTCTGTGGTTAAAAGAGCTAAATCTAACGGTGAAAATACTGACTATGCAAAAAGAGGTGGAAGACCAACCAAGATTACCGACATAAAAAGAAAGATAGTGGAGTCAGTTATCAATGCCAAGCCTCATTGAGCGTTATGCGATATTACCAAAAAATGCGAATATTGGTCTTAGTAAAACTACTGTTGATAAGATCATATCAGAAGCTGGTTTTAAGCTTTTGATACCTAGGAAAAAGCCATTTTGGAGAAAAGAACAAACAGAGAAAAGAAGAGAGTTTGCTAGGAGAAGGAAGAAGTGGAAAGGGGCATGGAATTGGGTTGTTTTTGTGGATGAAACCACTATTGTTTGTGATCCAAATCTAATAGGCAGAAAGATCAGAGTTAGACCTAGTGAAGAGCTGGAAGAAAAAAACTTAAAGCCTAGCTTTAAGTTTGGATAGACTAGTATTGGAGTATATGCTGCAATAATAAAGGGAGGAAAGACTGAGTTAATTCTGGTAAGAAAGAGGAGAGAGGAGGAAAAAACCAGCAAAAGAGACAGACTTGGCCTAAACTCTCACTAATATGCAACTGAGATCCACCAGCCTTACCTTATCACTTTTATAGAGGGTCTGGATAGATCTTCTGACAATATCTACCTTACTGCAGACAATGCTTCCTGGCATGGTGGTGAGGAAAATCGAAAATTGGAAACAGACTGTGGTTATAAAAAACTTCATTGGCTACCCAACTCACCAGATCTCAATCCTATTGAGAACACATGAGTACTACTCAAAAGAGCCCTTACCAAGCGATTCTCCAGACTGGAAAGAAGGCCTCATAGTGCAGCTGAATTGTTTGAGGCAGTAAAGGAAGAGTGGAATTTAATTCTCCAAGAGAAGTTGGATGGATAGATAGATAGGATGCCGGAGAGAATGCAAGCTGTACTGGATGCCAATGGAGGCCATACAAAATGGTAATAATGTTTTTTTATTGTCTACTAGCAATACTATCATGTTTTCTTTAATTGAATTCTTTACCTTTTTTTTGAATTTTTTTGGTTGGGGATTATGGTTATGTGGTTGTTATGAGAGGGTGTGAAAACTTTCCAGACACGACTGTACCACATACCTGATCCTAATACAAATAGACAGGGGATGAGTTCACCAGAAAAAGTAGAACGGAAAAAGGCTATGGATGAGGAATTGGAAATTCTGAAGAAAGGTAGAGTCAGGGAAGAAGTTGAGAAATCTAGTGGAAAACGAGTAATATTGGGACGATGGGTCTATAAGGCTAAGATTAAAAAGGACGGAACTATTGAAAGACAGAAAGCAAGATACTGAACAAGAAGAAGATTCAACCAGGTACCAGGGGAAGACTTCGAAGAAGTATACCCTCTGGTAGCTCACATCAAATCACTCTAAATACTTCTAAGGATATTAATAAAACATGGATACAAACTCCATCCACTAGATATAAAAAGTGTGTTCCTTTACAGTGATATTGACTGTGAAACCTACCTAGAACTTCCAGAAAAATATCAAAAACCAGGGAAAGTATGGAATTCAAAAGGGGCTATATACAGTTTGTAACAAACACCTCGCCTATGGTACTAATGCTTGACAAATACCCTCAAATCTCTAAATCTGTTATTCAAAGAAACAAAAAACAATTGCCACCTCAACCACAGAAGCCGAGTATGTTGCACTCGCCTTTGCAGCAAGAGAAAGTGTATGGTTAAGAAGAGGGATGTCACATATTGGAATCAACACTATACCAACTATCCATTGCGATAATACGGCTACTATAAAGTTAACCGAAAACACTGGCGTATCTGATTGAACAAAACATATTGATGTGCAATATCATTATATATGGGAGTTGAGGGAAAACGGTGAAATTGAGGTAAAAAGAGTTGATACGGAGAACAACTTGGCGGATATATGTACAAAGGGATTAGTTAGGGTGTTATTTGAGAGTTTTCTGGTTAGGTTAAGAATGGAACAATAGGGAAAGTGTTGGAAATTATGTTATTCCTTTCCAATCTAGTGATGGGGCTGTGTTGGTCATGTGACACAGCCACATGACCGAGTATATATGCTATTGTATTCTAGCATTTTCTAGAAATTTCCTTAGTATGAGGCAGTGCTCATGTAATGATAAAGGGGTATATAAAGGGCAGGTTCAGCCCTGTTCTTAGAGAGAGTGCGCAAGCTTGGATTAATTTTTAAGTCTTCAGATTTTATTGTGGTTATCATTGTTACTTCGTTATTACAACAGTTAGTACAATAGATACAAATATTTTCAATATTCCTTACTGGGAGGCCCTATGTCAACGACGAAATCGTGAGATGTTTCGGCAAGGCGGTTAGGATACCCATTAGTCCTACCCGTTAGTCCTACCCAGTGTGATATTAGGGGTTATCTGGAGATGAGACTAGGCGGTGACCCTGATCCCGATGCAATGGACGACGAGTTGCGAGCCGATATTATGAGAATCGTTCCGGAGAAGATCTCAGAAATGTAAGAAAGAATATCAAGCACATTCCCAATACGAGTTATCTATCATTCACTAATGGTGATTCCTAGTTTTCTTCTAGTTTCTCTAAGCACTGATGCAGTCCTGGGCGAGATCACTCTCCATCAGAGAAGAAAGAAGCTTGATGAGATAACCAAAGTGGAGGTTCTGGGCGATGCTTATGCGGCAACCTTAGCACGAGTGAAGGCGCAGCCTAGAAACAAATCAAAACTCGGCATGGAGGTTTTGATGTGGGTATTACATTCCCAACGGCCGTTACATGTCGACGAGTTGTGTCACGCCCTGGGGGTAGAAAAAGGATCTACCGACTTGAACGTTCGGAATATTCCTGCGGTAAAAACCCTGCTAGAATGCACTCAGGGGCTTGTCACGGTCGAGGAGTCCACATTTACCGTCCACCTTGTCCACTACACCCTCCAAAGATACCTTTCCCACAACCGAAACTTGTTCCCTGAACCTCACTCGATGATTGCAGAGGTCTGCTTAACCTATCTCAATCTCCGCCAAGTCAAGAACCTTTCCCCTACTCTTCGTTCGGCCCCGCCAAGCATCCCTTTTGTCCAATATGCTTCTTGTCACTGGGGTACACATGCTAGACGGGACACCACTCACAGGGTGAAAATGCTTGCATTGGAACTACTCGATGAATACGATAAGCACATATCCTCGAAGATACTGTTATTGAATGGAGTGGACGATGGGGACCGGCCTTTTGATCAGGAAGACACCCCTAGGGGATTTACAGGACTTCACGGTGCCTCATACCTAGGATGCGGGGAGATAATGTCTGCTTTATTGGCGACGCATAAATATGATGTGCAGGCAGCCGATTTGAAGTAAAAAAACACAGCAATTTCCTGGGCTGTGAAGAGGGGGCATGAGGAGGTCCTACGGAGACTGCTAGTACAGCGTAATGCCAACCCCGACAAAGCTGAAAACCGGGGTCGAACACCGCTCTGGCGGGCCGTCCTGAGTGGGCATGAGGAGTTCGTGAACATATTGTTGACGCGGAGCAACACCAATCCCAACATAGTTGACACCGAACATGGCCGAACACCGCTCTCATTGGCCGCTGAGAATGGGCATAAGGGGATCGTGGAGATGTTGTTGAGACAGATCAAGATCTATCCCAACATAGCTGACACCGAGCACGGCCGAACACCGCTCTTGTGGGCTGCTAAGAATGGGCATGAGGGGATTGTGGAGATGTTGGAATGGCGCGTCGATCCCAACATGCCTGACACCGAATATGGCCGAACACAGCGCTTGTGGGCTACCAGGAATGGGCGCGAGAGGATCGCGAAGATGTTCCTGAGACGGCGCGGTATCGATCCCAACATGGCCGACACCGAACATGGCCGAACACCGCTTTCGTGGGCTGCCAAGAATGGGCATGAGAGGATCGTGAAGATGCTGCTAAAACGGCACACCACCGATCCCAACATAGCTGACACTGAACATGGCCGAACACCGTTCTCGTGGGCCGCCGACAATGGGCATGAGGGGATCGTGAAGATGTTGTTGGAATGGGGCGTCAATCCCAACACAGCCGACACCGAACATGGCCGAACACCGTTCTCGTGGGCCGCCCAGAATGGGCATGAGAGAGTTGTTATAATGCTACTAAAACGGGACGACGTCGATCCCAACACAGCTGATGATGAAGATGGCCGAGCATTGATATCCGTTTGCTGTTAGTAATGAACATGAGGGAGCCTGAGGCTACTAGGGCGGAGCGACGCCAACCCCAACACTACCGACGACGAATACGGCCGGACACCGCTCTCGTGGGCCGCATATAATGGGCACGAGGGAGCCGTGCTGGAACGGAACGATGTTAACCCCAATACGGCCGACACCAAATCTGGCCTAACACCCCTCTCCCGGGCCGCGAAGTGTCGCCATGAAGTGACCACCCTTTTATTTGTTTGAATTATTACATAGTTTGGATAGCAATCGTGTTGCGTTGTGGGGGTAGAATGGAGAGGCTTTGTAGATAAACATAATTTTGATATAAACAAACATACTATACACATGAGAGCAGGTGCGCGGCAGGAACCAAAAAAGAGTTTATGGTTCGAGATCCACAGAATTTAGTCTATTTTTCCTCTTTTCTCTCCTCTCCCACTTCTCTTTTCTCCCATCTATCCCTGACCACTGACTTCATTAGCACATTGCGAGATAAACTTTCCTCACCACTAATACTAAAGACATCATAGCCCTCCACCCCCGCTATCCATCTTTGAACATCACAATTAACACATCGTACCCTTGCCTGCCCCTCCCACTTACCTTACCTCGAGCGTTCCCCAGGTCTCCGCTACCCTGAAAGGACTGAAGGAGCTTTTCTATCATACCTATTATATATCAGAAGCTCAACCGAGGGGGCACCCTAAGAGAGGGAAGCTAGGTTAGGAACTCGCTCAAAAAGCTCACTTATCGTACCATCATACCCACGACACCCGCGGGGGCGGTGGAGTGCTGTGTGCAAGACCATAGCTTAGCTAAGTCCCAAAACTGGAGGTCGATACCATCAATTATATCATACGATATACATGTACAGTACAGCTCAAACCCTAATCCCCGGTGATGCTCGTATAATATGTCACGTAGCCGCACCGTATACCGCTGATACTGCAGCGCACATTACGGACCCCAAATACAGCACCGGACAACGGTATCTCGCACTGTAAATTTCAATGCCGAGTGATGGTGTATTTTGCCAAAGGAGAGCATACCGCAAAAAGCGTTTGGTTAATCAGGTTTCCCCACAACAAGGGGAGTTGAGATGGCCAACTTGAAGGGATTGGAGATGGTTATACCGGGGCTGAAAGATGAGGTTTTGGTGGAATATGAGTAGTATTGAGTGTGGGATGGTGCTACCGGGAAGAGCAAAACTGGATCCGTAACATTCATATCCGCAATACGGGGGTTAATACCCTACATATTTCGAAATCCAAATCAGATTCCTTTCCCGCTGCAGTACACCATGTATAGCCCCCCTTCACCGTTCCCAATCTTACATCCCCCTTAATATCTGAGAGGTTTTTTTTTTGTGCTAGCCTATCTCGTTAACGGCATCTGACGGGTTTACGGTAGGTTAAGCGTAGTGTATAGTATCATATCATAGTATCTCGTATCGTGTGTTGTGTAAATCTGCTGTCCGAACCCTATCGTCAGGTAAGTGATGTGCTGTGACGCATGTGCGGCGCCACGTTAGATGAGGATGAGGATTCTTGATGTTTGCACGTTCTATGATGTGTGAAAATGGGGTTGTATCAGAGGACCAAAGTTCCTGTTGATCCCTTCAGTCAAGAATTCCAGAGGCATCAAACCTCTTCGGACGACGTCTGCTAATCTATGGCGATGATTAACCTACGTAGCTAGCTAGCCACATATTAACCTCAACATACATGTTCGAGTACAGTACATCATAGCACAAGTACAAAGTCAGTGAGTATGTAGCGCCAAAAAGCCCCATACACCGCACTACAAGTGTGTTGAAATTTGTCCTACTCCATTAACCGGATTCCCTTGCATATGTAATATTTGATTTGGGACAGAGCGGTGTATTTCCAATCTCACCCGAGGATGGAGTGTTTCCCTATATATATATGGGAGGAGATTTCCCATGGTATGGTATTAGATCCTTAGCAAAAGCCCGAAATATGGAATTTGCGTTGCTGATATTGCATCACCTCAACACCGAAAGAGCTCGTTGACACAGTGAATCCAACTGCGCATTCTGCAAGATAAGATACAAGGATAAAATTAAGAGGACCTAAGCCACCAGGGACTAGAATAGAATTTAAGAAGGTTAAAATGAAATATACTCAGTCCGGTAAGTTGTATCATGGCAAGTCAGATTGATGGTGCGCTGCACCCTCTCAAGTATCCTGTACCGTGCGTCCGACCCAATCGTGTGACTGCACTCGTGCTCGTACTACCAGTAGCACTGAGTACACTCCATGTCCCCGCACAAGCAATTCACTAGATCCCAGAGAAGTCGGGTTGTAAACCACTTTCTGAAATCCAACTGGCTTTCAAGTGAACCTCCTGATCTTGGGTCCCGGGGTGTCCAAGTTGGCCAGGAGCAAAGTCTCCCGGTTGGAATATAGGGTTGCAAAGGCAGGGCCGTCGTCTATCTCTGTTGTTACAAAGCTGCATCCGGAGAATATAATATTATATGCCTTATGGAGGTTTCTCCACCAGGTTGGTCGGCTTTTGGGATGTGATTTGAATGGGAACACAGGGGGAGAACTCTTTCCTTGGGAATATTTTCCAACCCGGTAAAAAAGGGAGAAGCGTCTGGATCACTTGTGAATGGCCAAAATTTAGTCAAGCTATAGACCACTTCGCGGGTTTTGCAACAGCCACACAAGCCATCAACTAAATTTACTGTTGGATTCTTGGTCCCCGTCACATGAGTTTTTCTCTTTTTTATTTCTTCAAACACTTGGTAGTCTCCTTGCTTGTTTCATTATTGCGAAGTTAGGAGATCAGGATATCCTCAAGCTATTTGTTTCATTCATTCCTTTGAAACTCTCTACCCCTTACTGGTAAAAATTTTCTTTCTTTAGCGGGAGAAAATATTTCACTCCCTTATGTGGGAATGAAAATTTTCACCCACATGGACTTGATATTGGAGGAAACAGATCCTATTAAGAAGGACCTGGTCATGTAGTTAGAAAAGAGAGTGAACTGGACAATCAATCTTCTGCTATCGCGAATATCCCAAGAACTTGAATCTCACTCTATCTATCACCTTATACAATTCCTCCACTCTTATCAGTCTCTTATTTTCACATTTACCCGTGCGTGTTTGTGATCAAGAAAGCCACTTTATGACTAAGAAGGAAATAAAAACACCACAAAATAGAAATTCGCTAACAAAGCTATTGTGAAGCTAGAAATACAGCATGAATGGCTTCGCTTGAACGACCCCGCTTGGGAATTATTTTACCTACTCGTGCCAAGGTTGTGGCACAGCCACAACCCACGGCAGCTCACTGGCTCGCAACCGTGGGCACTCTCAAGACAGTGCCTGACAGCTCAATGGTTCTTGACAGCTCAATGGTCCATTGCTGGTTGCCATGGCAATGCCCTAGCTTTACACAATAAGACTATTCAGCAGCACATGAGAAATTAAGAATACAGAGAGATGAATTAGAATAGAGCATAATTCTCATTAGAATCTACTATATTGAGAATTCTGCTACTTGGGCCAAAGTTGTGGCACAGCCACAACTCATATCAACTTGCTGGCTCACCACTGTGAGTACTTGCAAGTGAGTGACTGTTTGTCCAATAGGTTTTTAAAGCTCAATAGCCCATTGCTGATTGCTATAGAAATATGGTTCTCAATATTATTGTATAACTTGAAGTGAATGAACTATCAGCATTCTATATACTATTCCACTGCTTACCTAGTTTGTAGATTAACCAATTCTATAGTAGTATCTTTCACCAAGACCATGCTAATTATATCCTGACTGTCTTACTCAATTGTCTATTTATACCTCTCTCTTACACTCTCACACTTCTCCTCTTCACAGTTTTACGATAGACTGCCTCTACTATTGTACTATTTACTTTCACCAATACTTTCACACTCGCTTTTCTACTCATTCTGCCAATTTCTTATCATATTATGTGTAGACTCCCCCACTCTCTCTAGTTCTCCAACTTGTTAACATGGTATAGCCTTGTAGATTTCTCCTCAAGTTTCTATCCCTTATGCAGTCAACATCAGAGCAGGCGCTTAATCCTCCAAGTCAACTTTGTGAACCTTATGTCGATATTGAAGCCCACATTCAGGCTGCTATATCTCTCCTTCATACAACTGGTGAAGACAATCCCGACCTTGCATCCACAGCCATGAGATATGAAATTCCACTATGACGACCTCATGTACTCTGGCAGGGTCGACAATCAAAGTTGGAGTATCCAGCTGCAAACCGCAAGCTTACAGAAGACCAAGAGGCTGCTGTATATCAGTATCTGGACAGGCTTGACAATATTGGAACTAGTGCCAGGCTCCAGATGGTATCAGGATGTGCCAATAAAATTCTACAAAATGCTCATACCGGAGCATTGCCTGCACCAACACTCAGCGAATATTGGGCTTGGAGATTTCTTTATCGTCATCCTGAGTATTATGTGCGCAGGCAAAAGACTATTGACATTGACCGCAAGAATGCCCATCATCCAGATGATACACAAAGCTGATTTGAGAAGTACCATATTGTTTGTTATCAGTATGAGATTCGAAAGGAGGATATATATAATTTTGATGAAACCAGATTCTGTATAGGTATTGGGCATGACCAGTGGATTATAACCCGAGATCCAAATCGTCAAACATACCTGGGTAGCTCCACTAATCGTCAGTTAATTTCAGTTTGTGAAACAATTAGTGGCGATGGCTGTATTCTACCTTCCATGATTATTATTCCTGGTGTTATTTACCAGGAATCTTGGTACATAGCTACCTCAATACATAACAACTACCTGATTGGTGCTTCTGAGACTGGTTATAGTAATGACTATTTATCGATGATGTGGCTAGCCCACTTTCAAAAGTTTTCTGCTCCACGTCAAGTGGGAGAATATCGTTTACTGCCCCTGGATAGTTTCAGCTCACATTGTACAAAGCAGTTTATTGACTACTGTAATGTGCATAAGATTGTTGTCTTCTGCCTACCCCCTCATATGAGCCACTTGTTGCAGCCTTTAGATGTGGTTGTTTTTCAACCCAATAAGCATTACTATGCAGAGGCAATAGAAGCAGCAACTCGTACTGGATGTGGAAAGTTTGGAAAAAATAGAATTCTTAGACCATATTGATTCTATACGACAGTACACATTCAAAAAATAAACAATTATCTCCTCATTCCAAGCAACTGGTCTAATCCCCTATGATTCTAATGTTGTACTTACCAAGTTGCATGAGTTTCAACCTTCTCCTCAGCAACCAGTCACCCCTCCTCCTATCAGCTCTCCTACCATACCACTTACAATCCAAAGTCTTAAAAGACAGGGAGATGAATTACTCTGCAAGGCAGCAGATCTTTCTCCTACATTTCAGCCCAGGCTGAAGCTAGTCTTACAGGGTGGACTAGCTCAAGCACAGTCCGGAGCCCTAGCTATGGAACATCTGGAAAATACCAGAGCAGCTGAGGAAGCAAGAAGTGCACAGTGAAAGGGTCAAAATAGACGACAAGTGCAAAAAGGTGGAGTTATATATCCTGAAGATGCATGACAGATGGTTAAAAAAAGAGAGGATGCAGAGCTTGAAAAGGCTGAAAACCAGTTAAGACGTGCACAAAATGCAAAGAAAAAAGCTGAGCATGCTGAATGTAAACCATTACTAACTGAGATGAAAATGTATGTCAAAGACAGATGTACTATGCTAGCATATAAAAAGAAAATATCCAGACTAATAATCAAGGGTATTAAGTAGCAATCAAGGCTGCAAAAATCAATGTAATATAGAGTAGCTGTATTCTCATGATAGTATATTTAAATCAAAATTATACTCTATTCTAATTTATCTCTCTGTATTCTTAATTTCTCATGTGCTGCTGAATAGTCTTATTGTGTAAAGTTAGGGCGTTGCCATGGCAACCAGCAATGGACCGTTGAGCTGTCAAGAACCATTGAGCTGTCGGGCACTCTCTTGAGAGTGCCCACGGTTGCGAGCCAGCGAGCTGCCGTGGGTTGTGGCTGTGCCACAACCTTGGCACGAGTACTCGAGCACAACACTGCATGAGATCTTCCTGATCGGTGTGATCGGTATCCGGTAACTTCGGTTTCTCCGTTGGGAAAAAGAAGTACGGTGCGGTATAGTAGATGCTGAATTATTATCCCTTCACCTTGTTTTGTGTGTCCACATCCCCTTATTCTAACTTCTATTCTTAAACTTAATTTAATCAGAGCAGAGTTTTTTGCGTTCAAAAATTGATTTCATTGTGGTTCTAGACTTCAAAATAGTATGCAGTTGACTACTTCCCGCCAATTAAAAAAAAAAAAAATCAAAGTTGCGGGAGTTACACACTTACCATCCACGGGTTCTGGCACCATAGCAACTTATAGCAAGCAAACAGCCTCCATCATTCATGTAAGTTTTTAACCGTCCCCACAAAAAAAAACCCGCCCCCGACAATTAAGCCTCCGCCACCCTACCCACCCTCTATATAGTCTAATCAACCTCTCCAGACCTCAGCCTCCACAACTCCCCCATAACTGTTTCAGTCCTCGCCCTAATCGCGTTATGCATCAAAGCGTTTGTGACAAATTCCTTTGCACCGCGAATCTTTCCCGCAGTCCTGCGCGCGTGTGTGCAGTCAACGTACATATCATCTATGTACGTCGCTGCATAAACCGGGACCCTGTTCTCCGCAAGCACATCCTCGCAGTAGAGGGATGGCCATTCTGTATATTCGGCGAGTGTTTTGGCTACGTAGTGGAGCTTTGAGAGCTCGGCGTGGTCTTCGAAGGTCCAGGGGAAGATCTATTGATGTGAGTACTTGTGAGTGGAGAAGGAAGAAGGGGGGTGACCATCTCGCCGGTGAAATATGCTGGCTGACCTTTCCTTTCGAGGCTTTGTGCCAAATTGAATTCCGGGTCATTTGGCTTTGTGCGTAAAGCAGACCATTCGGCAGCGCGGCTGTGTAAATCATTAGTAAATTTTAAAGAGGTGAGTGGGCGAGCGTGCGCACTCACTGTTGACAATATATTGGCTCGTGAACAAGTGCGTACAAGACGTTTCCGTCAAAGCTTTGGTTTCCCTGGATGGATTGAAGAACTTTATACGAAAGATGGCCGAGAACTTTTAGATCGGTATGTGCGCGCTGTACAAGATCTACCAATTATCTATCCACCACTCCTAATGCATCACGAATGAGGGTACTTACGATGCACACCATCAATTCCACCTTGCATGATAAACCCATCAGCAAATTTCTATCAAGCTCAAAGAGGACTTACCATGGCCACCAAAAGCCAACCCGAGCCCTAAAAATCTCCTCGATGTAAGGCGTCCACCGTTAGGAACCCGCACGTCTTCCTTTGCCAAGTGTCTCAGAATATCCTTAACCCGCTCAATATCAAGCGGGTACTTTTTGTAATAGACCCGATTTCTCAACCTCACTTTTTCCCACAGTGCTTTGTATACCTCATCAGGATCATTCACGAGCGGCGGCATTCCGCCCGTTGTGAAGACTAATTTCCCAACTTAGCCTACTGCTACGAAATTAATGACGATGACAGAATGATTTATGCATACCCTCCCTCAAGCCCTCGGGGCTTCAATACCGTATACCAATCAGCTACCGTAGGTAACTCCGAAAGTGTATAGAGTTTTAGAGGAAATAACTTACTAAAATGACAAATACGTAACCGCGCAGAACCCACCAAAGCTCTGACCAACAACACCCCATTTCCTGTCCTCCTCCTCCTCTTTCCGTCCAAGCAGTGCATGACGAACTGCTTCACAGTCCCTCACTACCCATCCCATCCCATCCCATCAGCCCTATCCGCTTTAACAAACCGGCGACGAAAAACAAACCGATGTTATCAGCCCTAAACAACTTCACGTATTCCGCCTGCTCCTTCGCACTCCGCTTCTTCCCACCACGATCCTCTTCAAGCATGCGAGGCGATATTGGCGTGCTCATACCCGTTCCGCGCTGGTCGAGGTACAGGACCTGAAACCCCTTGTCGAAAAGGAAATTTGTCAGTGGGTGATTTTCCGGAGGACCGCATTCGAAACCGGGTCCACCTATTAATTTTATTTAGTTTTTTCTTCCAGCAACGTTGATTCCATAGTAGGGGGTGGATAGCGGAGTACGACCTTGTAGGTATAGAACTATGCAAGCATTTTAGTTAGTAATAAAGTCGGACTCCGCCGCCGCTCGCCAAAAATTTGGAACCGGAACAACCCACAATACGGCAACGCGGCCCCGCACTCCGCATTTCCCTTCTTATTTGGCAGGGCATTCCTAGCGAACAAGGTAATCTCGCCCGCCCCTGGGTTCGAATAGTCAAGCGCCGTGCGGAACCATCTGTCAACTATCTTGATGCCGCCTGGTCAACCCCTGTCAGAAATTGATACGCTATTGCAATATATGCAGGAGGGGAAAACCAAGTACTGTACCTGTGATAGTGTACTCCTCACACTCTAGTAGGGTCGCGGGGGGAATTTTCTGCATTGTGCGTAGTTATGATACCGAGATACAACTAGTGCGCAGCGAGGAAGGAGGGGGAAGGGGATGGTATGGTGGGGATGGAACCTATGAGGGCAGGGAAGGGTAAGTTATGGGTTGGGGTCTATGGTAGGGTAGGGTGGCTGTGGTATGAGCGCGAAGTGGGCTTAGTCATCTAAACTCTTGGCACGAGACATCAGATTGATGCATTCGGGAGTCAGACACGAAAAACACCTGGATTCGACGGGGTGCAGCAACACAACCACATAATACCAATAGATTTCCCCGGGGGGGTGAATAATCTCGAGTTTGATAAAACCCATCCACAAGTAAATTGAATGATGAGAGGTGAAATAAATGCCTCCTAAAGTCTGGGTCCCAAGCGATTCCCCCAAAGTCATAAATAGATGTCCCCAGTTCTAGGTGCACTTAAAACGGCTTCAACCAGCACGGACAAGACGGATAAAAGTCGCGCAAATGAGCTGGGCCCACCCCCCGGGTTTAGCTTTGGGTCTAGAGAGGGAGGGGGCGCTACCGGGAGAAGACTGGGGGTACTGTACAACCCGCGGGGAATCCACCAGGGCAACAACCCACCCCAACTGACAGTTCTAGAGGCCCCCCTCGAGCAGCCTCTCTCCCGTGTACGGGGGGTTGCGGTCTAACTTCAGAATCTTTCCGCGCCAGAAATGTCGGGTATTGGACACCTAAACTAGAGAAAACTACCCCACTTTTTTGCGGCTAGTTTTCGACCACAAGTTGCTACTAGGTCCATCGTGTTGGACAGAAGTGTTTTTTGGCTGCTCACCGCATATTTCCCTTATGGCAACGACCACACAACCCTAACCCTCTTGGTATCAACTACTCTGACGCCTTAATGTTTTACTACTGGTTAGCCCTCCACATCAAACACCATATGCGACAACATCTGCGATGATACCTGCGACAACTCCATATTAGGGCATTACCCCTATCATATGGAAATGCTGAATGTCCTCGGCCAGAGTATACCCTTGGTCGAATTCACTTATTCTCGGCCGGAGAGGCACAATGGGCAATAGTGAAACTGAATGTGATAGAGAATACGGCATACGCTGGAAGCATGTGGAAGCAGATCAGTATGATCTCGGGGAGGATAAAAGGCAGCTTGTTTTCCCTTGTTAGTTGTTTTCATTCGTTATCCAATCTGTCTCTCTTTCCTCCGTTACTCGCAGTTGGGTCATAGCAGTCTTTCCTGTTATATTTTATTCCCTATTGTTGTTCTTTGTGAGAATATTTCTCCAGTTCGGATATTGAAATTCATCTTTACATCTTTGCCCTGCCTAAGTCAACATTGTCCAAATCGCTGCTGTAATCCTTGTTGTTTAAAAGGTTATAAGCTCGGCTTGACTATCCAGACAAACAACATCATTATACCCCTTCATTCCTCATACCACCTACGAGATGTCGACATCTGTAGAATACAAACTTCTGGCCAGTATGGGCATTCGACCATTGGCTCGTGGAACAGAATATCATGACTATAACAATTTGTTTGGACCGATT
>NW_003298974.1:2140766-2172845 GCF_000151645.1 Tuber melanosporum
CAATGGTCAGAGATGGTGGTTGAAACGGAGTAGACAAAGATACTTTTCTATCTTGTAAGGAAAGAGGCCATTGGGTAAAGAATTGCCCCAAGAAGGTACAGGAAGGACAAGGTACCGCAAATATGGCAAAGAGACATCAGGTTGGTGCTTGGATGGCATCAACAGATCAGGAGGCCATTAGACATGAATGGATCCTGGATCCGGGAGCAACACATCACATGAGCCCACAACGAGATCTTTTCCAGAACTGGAATACCCATATGGCTAGTATAAGTATCGCGAATAGAGGAACCATGTCGGCGACGGGTATTGGAGAGATCATGATAACTGTTTGCAATAGTAAGGGAGGACAAACACCCATCCGACTACGAAACTTACTGTTTGTTCAGGGACTAGGTCCGAACAACTTGGTTTCAGTAAGATGCATTTAAGATGCAGGAGCAACTGTCCTTTTCAGTGGTCAAAGAAAGGACCATGTGGAAATCTGGATGGATGTGAAGGAGGTTGCTATCGCCAAACTCCAAAAGAATTCCTACCTCCTGCAAGCCGAACATCGGAAGGGCACATCCGAGGAGGAAGATATTGCAGCAAATCAAGTAACACAAAATCAAAGATCAGGAACTTTGATAGAATGGCACAATCATCTTGGACACTTAGGTTTTGATGATGTCAAAGACTTAGTGCGCAAACATACAGATATAGAGATCATTGGCTCTCTCCAAAACCCAAGATGCTCGCAATGTCTGATTGGAAAGCAAACCAGAAAACCCAACGTGAACCAAGCAATACACTGTGCAATGAAACCTCTCGAGTTAATCCATAGTGATGTTGCAGGACCAATGGCAACAGATTCGCTTGGTGGTTTGAAGTACTTTGTACTATTTATTGACGATTTCTCTCGATATACAAAGGCGTATACTATCAAGAAAAAGTCAGAGGTTATTGATAGATTTCGAGAGTTTAAAGCCCAAGCAGAAAATTACCTTGATTGCAGGATACAAAGATTACGGAGTGACGGCGGAGGTGAATTCATCAGTAAGGAATTCACCAAAGTACTGCAGGTAGCAGGAATTGTACGAGACCAAACAGCATCCTATACTCCAGAACAGAATGGCATTAGTGAACGTGCCAATCGAACAATTATCAGCAGAGTGAAGGCGATGCTATCATCTGCTGGATTAGATGATGAGATATGAGGAGAAGCGGTACACACAACAGTATACCTGAAGAATCACAGCCCCACCAGTGCTTTAGAAAAAGGAATGACACCATTAGAAGTCTTTAGTGGAGTGGTTCCCGAACTAACTTCCCTGATCCCATTTGGTACAAAAGGGTTCAAACATGTACCAAAAGAGCAAAGAAGTAAGTGGGAGCCGAACAGTATTTTTTGCATCTTTCTCGGCTATCAAGGAACCAATCAATTCAGAGCATTGATTGACAGAAAGGTCCACGTTACCAGGGATCTTGATTTGGTTAAAGTTAAACCTAGCAAAATTGATCACCAGTTGCCTAGCATGTTAGCTGAGATACATATTCCAGTAACTACACTCGAGGAGGCTAGTAGTAGAGAGATTCCAATGCCGCTTACCAAGGAACCATTATCCACTAGGCCAATGCCGAAACGGCATGAAGTGGAAAATGATCCAAGTCTGTCTGGCTCAGAAACTCTAAAATGATACAACATGCCAGGAGAGTTTCCTAGCGATATACTAGAGAAGGAAAACATACAACCCCAAGTTTGACAAAGAAGTCCGATACCTTAAGAAGAGGCATATACCAACCAACCGCAACATTCCAATGCCGGAAAGTTTACATCAACAAGATTTCGGGACAAGCACTACTCGAGATTAGCTACAGTTACCCACCTATCAGAATATTACGCGTATGCAGCCACGAAAGATACCAGGCCCATAACCTATGATGAGGCTATTAGAGGTGTGGATAGCGAGAAATGGAAAGAGGCAATAGATGAAGAACTAACATCACGGGAAGAAAACAATACCTAGATGTTAACGTAACTCACAAGTGGGAGAAGTACAGTAAAGTGCAAGTGGGTCATTTGGGAAAAGAAAGAAGTCCAAGGCAAAATGATTAGATACGAAGTAAGACTGGTTTTAAAAGGATTTACGCAACAGTATGATATCGACTACCTAGAGACTTATACACCGGTAGTTAAACTAAGTTCACTCCGAATTCTTCTTGTAATTGCCATTTTCAACAACTATGAAATACATCAAGGAGACATCAAAACCGCATACCTTCTAGGCCATCTAGATGAAGAAAGTTTTATGGATATCCGAGAGAGAATAACAGTTAACAACCCACAGCAATATTCAGGAAAGCCAGTTTGTCAACTCTTTCATGGCCTATACGGACTAAAACAATCTGGACGAATTTGAAACCAAATCTGAGATCAGTTTCTTATCGACAAATGTAATTTCAAAAGATCAGCGGAGGATTATGCTATATATTACTGTCTTGGATTGAGCAACAATCCTATACGGACTCTTATCTGGGTTGACAATATTCTCTGGATCGGTCACCAGAACGATATCATTGAAGCTAAGCAGGAACTTAGAAAACAATTTCCGCTTAAGGATTTTGGATTAGCACACTTCTTTCTAGAAATGAAGATTTTGTACGAAAACTGGAAGAGGGAAAGGTCATACTAATTCAAGATCAGTATATTGAGACAATACTCAAACAATTTGAGTTCCAAAACAGCTATACTATCTCAACACCAATGGAACCTGGATCACAACTGATTAGGCAAAATGAAACAGAGCAGTTATGTAACGTGTTCGCAAGGTGCTAATCACGTTATCGGTAAAGGTACGATAGTTGGCAGGTGGCCTGCTCTTCCAGAGAGGAGGCGAGAGCTGAGAACTAAAGGAGGCTTCGAGGGTGTACTGAGGAACAAAGAAGTAACCGTTCAACCAAGTATATTGAAATACTGTCTGTCGAAGTCTGCCTTTTCTATCGTAGAAACAGGCGGTCTTTAAATACACAAATTTGTTCATGTCTAGCATGGATGAAACTAATCAAAGGTATCAATCGATACACTTTGGTAAAACTCCTTAAGTATCAAAGTGATATTTAAAACAAAACATAAAACAAAACCAAGTATCAAACGATACTTAAAACAAACCAAGTATCAAAGCGATACTTAAAACAAAACATAAAACAAACCAAGTATCAAACAATACTTAAAACAAAACATAAAACAAAACCAATAACCGAGTACCCGTACCGGTTACATTCCCCAAAACAAAACAACTGTTTAAACAAACAAAACCTAATAATCATCAAAAGCGGATTCCGAGAAACTCATGGCTTCAGTTTCCGCAAGAAATTCCTCATCATAAGTATCACACCAGGGGCAGGAGGAAACTCTAAGGAAACACTTAGACTCGAAGAAGTCTAAATCACAGTAGTCATGAATACCAGATTCGTGCTGTACATCAACCCAAGCATAATCACAATCAGGACAGTAGTCAATCCAGAGGATTTCGAAATAGTCTTCAAGTTGGATAGCATCGCGGTTCAACAACAGTCCAACAATCTGTTGTCGCTGCCTCACATTAAGCTCCACCTAGTTTGACATCGTTATGGTATTCGGATGGCGATTGGTGACTAGATAAAGTTGTCGAGGGCCTGCTCCATAGCTTGATTCTCCTCATCGCTGCTTTCGAACTCTGACTCAAAGTGTGGTGTCCAAAATCCATCTCTAGCTTCGAGTTCTGCATGCCATCGCTCAGTTTCTGGCATCGTGGGTGTCCAGCCCATAGTGATGTAGTTGATTGTTGGGGGAAGGGATTCATTCGGCATATTGTCTTTCCACCATTCATTCACTATATCCATAGCGTGCTCTAGTCCTTCCAGTGGTTCCCAACTATTTTCGCTCGTTGGATATCCCTTCCATTTGACTAAGAATTGATCATTTCCATGCCAAAGGCGGTGGTCTCGGATTTCTTCAACTTTCCATTCATCTTTCTTCTCAATGATGATAGGTTCGGGTCGGGAGTGGGTTCTTCCAGGGAACTTAGAGTCGTCATTTGGATGGAATCGCTTGACAGCTGAGGCGTGAAAGACTGCAGTATTGCGGCGGTACATGCGTCCATCCATCTGGACAGTGTAGTTCTCTGTATGCTCGTCAAAGGATATGACTTTGAAGGGTCCGCGCCATCGGGGTTGCAGTTTCTTACTGCGTCCGACATTGGTAATGAACATGTTACCGTGAACCATGAGCATATCTCCTGGTGAGATGGGGACATGTTTGCGTCGTCGTTTCTGGGCAGTAGTGGTGCTTCGGAATCAGGCAGCCTTAACAGCTTGGAAGGCATCGTTCCGAATTGCTTGGTGGCGGTTTAGATGGTCATCAGAGGCGGGGACTGAGGAGTTCTTGAATAGTGTTGTAGGTAGGAGGGGGTATTGGCGGCCAAAGACTGCCTTATATGGTGACATTCCCAGGGTATCTGAAAATCCAGCATTGATATATGCGGCCAGTTCAACTAGGGCTGGTTCCCAGTTGGTTTGTCGTTCATTGATCATGTTCCTAATTCCGGTCTTAACCTCGCAGATTTTTCGTTCTGCCTGGCCATTAGTCTCATGGTGTCCCGGGGCAGCCATAATGTGATTTATTCCGAGGGAGGTCAAGGTTTGCTTCCAGAATCTAGCGGTAAAGCGGGGATCAGCGTCACTGACAATAGATAAGGGGTATCCATGGGGGGTAAACAGGTATTGTTGGAGGTTATTCCAGGTGTCTTTGGAGGAATCGGTAACTTTCATTGGAATGAGCCAGGTATATCCAGAAAGTCGGTCCACAGCTACCAAGATGGTGTCAAATCCAGGGGATTTGTTGAATGGTCCTGCGAAATTGATGGCATATGATTCGAATATTTCACATGGTAGTTGGAGGGTCTGTGCTTTTCCTTCAGGTAGTTGTGTTCGCTCCTTGTTTGCCTGGCAGAGTTCTCACTGTTTGACAAAATCGCGGAAATCCTTGCGCATCTCAGGCCAGTAAACATATTCTGAAGCATATTGAAGGTTGCGGTCCACACTGTGGTGTCCTTTGTTGTGAATCTCGGATATGACATATTCTCTAATAGTCATTCCATTGAACATATAGCCCTTTGGTATGTAAAGGCAACGTTCACCATAACGGGTGCTGGTATAGAACATTCCGTTTGATATGTTGTAGGGAGCAAGGTCTCCATGCCTGGAGCTATCCATTGCTTTAAAGTAAATTGGGTCATGGCGATATCCTGCTATCATTTGGCTTCGGAAAGAGGAGGTTAATTCTTCTGTGGTTGATCTAACATCTCGTTCATCCTCGATTAGAGATCCTCTTGTTGGTTCGATAGGGGCTTCCTCTTCCTCAATTGTTTCATAGAGTTGACACCGATGCTCGGGAATAGTAGGGGGTATGACTGAAACAATGGTTTCATTGTTATATACTCGTAATGGTCCACCATACAGTGGTCGTGAATCGATAATGGGAGGAGAGGATGGCGGGGCTGACTGTGGGGGTTGTAAATAGGATATTACATCCACGTAGGCTGCTGCTTGTTCGAGTTCTTCAAGACCTTGGTATCGTGTTGGAACTGGATTAAAGGTATGAGGAGGTTCGGTCGATTCATCTTCATTGATCATCTCTTCTGCTCCTTCTACGGTGTCGAAGCTGGTGTCTTTGGAATCGTCAGCAGGCATATAGTACGGTCGCTGGTATCTGTTGCCGAACTTGATCTCAGTTTGGTGAAAAGGGCAGGTGTCGTGATAACAGTGGGACCAGTGGAGTCTGCTTTGTTCAAGTTCATGAGGAGGTGTGCTGCGGAGCGTGCAATTGTCTTTCCATTCTTCATCAATGTCTTTTCCTCGTTCTGTTCCGGCAGCACTGTACATGGTGTAAGAGAAAGGATTGGAGAGAGCGGCAGAGCTGGCGGTAGCCATCGATGGTTCTTGTTCATAGGTAGTGTCGTCAGGGCTGTCCTCGCTTTGTCTTGTGTGGTCGTGAACGAGAGGGGGGTCTGCGATGTCTTGATTCTCATATAGGTGGGAGAGAGCATCAGCTAAATAGTTCGTTCTTCCAGCGGTATAGATGATTTTTGCATTGTATTTGCTGATTTCACCTATCCATCTTGTTCTTCTCCTTCCGGGTATCTTTTCTGTTTTAAGATTGGTGAGGGGTTGGTGGTCGGTAACAATAGTAAAGGTATTGCCCATTAGGATGTGATTGAAAGCGGCGAGAGCATCAATCACAGCAAGGGCTTCCTTGTCTGTTGTTCCATAGTTCATCTGTGAGTTAGTGAACTTCCTGCTGTGTAACGCCGCCGGTCTTGCCGTTTCGTGGGAGGCCCCTTGCCCAACCCATGCTCCAACTCCAACATCCGATGCATCAGTAATCAACCATATCGGTTCTGGTTTACTATAGTCGATAGGTTGAATAACGTTGGCGTTTTTAATCAATTCTTTGATGTTGGTAAAGGCTTGGTCATGGGTGTGGGTCCAGACAAATTCTGCATTGCCGGTAAGGTCTGTGAGCGGCCCTGTCACAGTGGTATGGGGTGGGAGGAACTGGGAAATATAGTTTACTAGTCCTAGGAATCGCATGAGTTCCTTTTGATTCTGGGGTGTTGACCATTCCCTTAAACAGGCTATTTTTCCAGGGGCTGCGTGTATTCCTTGATCATCTATGACATGTCCTAGGATATCGAGTTTATCGGTAAACAGAATTGATTTGTTTCTGCTAGCGTAGAATTTAGCTTCCCTTAGTTTGGTACAAACTAATCCTATATGGTAGGCATGTTTTATTTCGGTGTTTGAGAAGATGAGAATATCATCAATGTAAATCCAAACAAAATGGTGGAGGTATTCGCTTAGGAGGTTTTCCATAATTCGCATAAAGGTGGCGGGCGCATTCATATCCCCTTGTAACATAACTTGGCTAATGAAACTTCCGAAGGGTGTTTTGAAACTGTTGTAGCGTTCGCTTTCTGGATCTAACCTTGTTTGGAAGTAGGCATCACTTAGATCAATCTTACTTCGGAATCTTGCCCATCCAACTGCATTTAGGATCTGGGTTTGGTTTGGGATAGCGGAGCTGTCCATAACCGTGTTTTCGTTCCGTAGCTTGAGATCAACCAAGGGGCGGATTCTTTTGCCATCTGCTTTGGGTTGAACAAACATAGGAGCGGCACCTGAGGCTTCTGCTCAGTAGATGACTCCTCTTCTTTGTTGTTGGTTGATTCAATCACAAAGTGGGCTTTAGTATGCGTCAGGAATAGAGTAGGTGGGTTGGTTCTTGAGATTGGAGGGGTCTCGGAGGCGGATGTGGTGGTTCACCTCTCTCATAGGTGGTAGTTCTTCGGGTATTTGATCAGGGAAAACATCAGAGTACTCATCCAATAGTCGTAGTGTAGTTGCTTCACAGACTGCGGCTCGGTACTCTCCGCTTGTTGGTTTGCATGAGACTCTGACCTTCTGGTCTGGGAAATCGATGGTTGATTCCCCACACCTGATTATAGCTTTGTGGCCGTTCAGGAATGGCATGCCTATTAGGGCATCGTATTTGGCTAAATTTCCAACCAGCATTTCCTGGGGGGGTAGGACTGCAGAACCAAGTCGAATGGTCGCACTACAGGTTTTATGGCTTGTGGATCGTGATCCTTTTACTGCCATATTGACTGGTATGGGTTGGTTAAGGTCTCGAGTGGGGAGTCCATGGATAGAGACAAAGGCATTACGGATCATATCTCTTCCAATTGCGCCAGTGTCGAATAGGACTCGAGCCCTTTTGCCATTGATCAGGATAGTACCTTCCAGAGGGGTGTATGCTTTGAATGTAGCCGGAGGTCGAACACTGTTGCATTCCACATCGATATATCCGATATGGATTTCTTCATATTCACTGGATTGGGCGTAATCGCTTTCAACATTGTTGGCTGACGCCTCTTGCTTAATTGCCTTTCCTTTTCCTTTCTTCATAGGACAGTTCTTTGCCATGTGCTCTGTTTTTCCACATTCAAAACATTCTCCTTTTTGCCGTCTCGATTCTTTGGAGGATTTTGTTTTCTTCTTGAAAACCCGTGGGGTATCGTCTTCAGAGTTGCTGGAGGCTTTGTGTCGTGGCTGGCTGTTTCTATTAGCGGATGTCTGTGTTTTGTAGGCCTTGGTCTCATGGAGAATGGCGTCCTTTCGTTCTGCTCTTGCAATTATTACTGCAATATCATCGCCATCTTCCTCGAGTGGTTCTACTTCTCTCCGGAGTGTAGGGTGCATAGCGTCGTAGAATCGTCGCTGCAGGATGTATTTGGAGATACTTCCTCTCTCCATTCGGTCCTTATACATTATTAGGTCCGTAGCCACATCGGTGATTCGCTTGACATGCATTCCGTTAACTTGCTGGAGCTGGTTGAATTTGTTGTATAGGAGGTCGTTGGTTATAGAGGATTGGAATCGTCCTTTCAGGTAATCGAGAACTGTAGATCCTCTTAATCTTACATTCCCGCCGAAATCCTTATAGTATTGGTGGTATGCGTCGGTTGCCTTTCCTTCACAGAATGATCCAATGATAAGTCCGGTTGTAGGGTCTTCCACATCTTTTCCTTGTAAGAGTAGGAAGTGTGAGAGTTCAGTTGCCCATTGTTCAAAGGCTTCAGGTTTGAGGTCTTTTCCTTCTCCTGTGAATTTCGCTGGGAGGTGGAGTTTAAACTTAGGGGGTTCAAATGCTGCAGGTACCTCCTCTTCTTCAGGCCTTGCCCGAGATTTCCCTCCTCCAGAGGGCCCTCCTCCTGTGCTAGCCATATCTGATTCGCTACTGGATTCGGGGTTGATTGGAGGTTCAAAGGAAGGCTTCTTTGCTGGAGTAGAAGGGAATTCTCCTGGAGGTTGTGTATCTTCCGTGTTTGCAGGATCGCCCGGCTCTTTAGAAGAGCGCCAGGCTTGTTTCTTTCTTGTAAGGTCTTGCCGTGGGATTTGCTTCCCACTCCTGGTCATCAAAGACTCTATCTTGGGTTTGAGATGAAGCCGAATGTGCTGTAATTCTGCCGCTTCTCTCCGCTAGCGTTCTGGGGTGGAAATCGATAGGTTGATTAAGCCTAAATCCGGGGACAGGTTCTTAACCACTTGCTGGTGTTAAAAAAATGTAACGTGTTCGCAAGGTGCTAATCACGTTATCGGTAAAGGTACGATAGTTGGCAGGTGGCCTGCTCTTCCGGATAGGAGGCGAGAGCTGAGAACTAAAGGAGGCTTCGAGGGTGTACTGAGGAACAAAGAAGTAACCGTTCAACCAAGTATATTGAAATACTATCTCTCAAAGTCTGCCTTTTCTATCTTAGAAACTGGCGGTCTTTAAATACACAAATTTGTTCATGTCTAGCATGGACGAAACTAATCAAAGATATCAATCGATACACCTTGGTAAAACTCCTTAAGTATCAAAGCGATACTTAAAACAAAACATAAAACAAAACCAAGTATCAAACGATACTTAAAACAAACCAAGTATCAAAGCGATACTTAAAACAAAATATAAAACAAACCAAGTATCAAAGCGATACTTAAAACAAAACATAAAGCAAACCAAGTATAAAACGATACTTAAAACAAAACATAAAACAAACCAAGTATCAAAGCGATACTTAAAACAAAACATAAAACAAAACCAATAACCGAGAACCCGTACTGGTTACAAGTTAGAAGATGAAAATCTTTATCGGAGTATACTTGGAAGCATAATGTACCTTATGCTATGCACCCACCCTGATCTTGCCTTCGCCGTAGGAAGACTTAGCAAGTTTAGTTCGAACCCCAGTACTGCCCATATGTTTGCAGCAAAACGCCTCTTACGATACGTTAGCAAAACCCGCAATCAGGACTTCACCTCAGTCCATTTACAAGGGGCAGTTCACTAACTGCTTTTGTTTTTAGTGATGCAGATTGGGCGGGAGATAAGGAAAACAGAAGAAGTACAGCTGCTTATCTTTATACCATTACCGACAATCGACCAAACACAATTGACACTGCGATGTCATGGTCCAGCAAGCAACAATCCACTGTTGCCCTCTCATCAACAGAGGCAGAATGCATGGCACTTATACAGGCTTGTAAGGAGGCTATTTGGATACGCCAATTCCTTGCGGAGATTTCAGATATTAGAGGAGAGAGGCAGACGCAATTACCAATTACGATTTTTGCCGACAACTAGGGTAGTATGGCCTTGGCCAAGAATCCTGAGTTTCACAATCAAACGAAACATATTAGTATTCAACAACACTTCATCAGAGAAAGGCTAGAAGAGGAAGTGGTAAAATTGGAATACTTATGAACTGGCGACATGGTAGCAGATCAGCTGACCAAGGCACTATCACGAGAGAAGGTAGAGCGATTCTGGAAACAGATGGGAATTGAAAAAGCGTGAGAGGAAACAAAATAATTGAAATATAAGAAGAAAAAGGGTTAGGCAAAACTGTAGGATAGTGGGAGAAAGGTTTTTCCTGATTTCAAAATTTTCTCAGTATCATCTTTTTCTGTCTTTTGGTACTTTATTTCCCTACCTCATATTACAGTTTTTCGTTTTTCTGTTTTCAAGAGATCGCTGAAATGGAGGATGATGCGTATTCACAGAGTGGGAGTGTTGGACAGAAGTGTTTTTTGGCTGCTCACTGCATATTTCCCTTATGGCAACGACCACACAACCCTAACTCTCTTGGTATCAACTACTCTGATACCACAATATTTGACTACTGGTTAGCCCTCCAAATGTAACACCATATGCAATAACATCTGCGATGATACCTGTGACAACTCCATATTATGGCGTTACCCCAATCATATGGAAATGCTAAATGTCCTCGGCTAGAGCATATCCTCAGTCGAATTCACTTATTCTTGGCCGGAGCAGCACAATGGGTAACAGTAAAACTGAATATGATAGAGAATATGGCATACTGTGGCAGTATGTGGAAGCAGATCAGTATGATCTCGGGGAGGATAAAAGGAAGCTTGTTTTCCCTTGTTAGTTATTTTCGTTCGTTATCTAATCTGTCTCTCTTTCCTCCATTACTGTCACGAATATGGCTTGGCGAGGAAAAGGTTTTCGAGTGACACATGGTTATGAGTCACAGGTATGTTATTGCTTCACATATATGACTCATTCGAGTTATATGATTTGTTATGTGTGGGATTTGTGATGCTTTCACACATTGCTCAAATATAAGTCATGGGAGTGCGCCTGGCGAGTATGCCTTGCAAGTGTGCCATGTGGGTAGGCCTTGCGCATATGATTTATGTTTCAGATATGACCTCATTATGAGGTCATGGCTTTCACACATATGACTCAGTCGAGTCATATGATTTGTTTATTATGTTATGATGAGTTTATGAGTTTTGAACATGACCTCATTATGAGGTCATAGGTTGTGAGCATGTGACCACTTTGGTCACATGACTAGTTTGTTATGATTTGGTTTTGCACATGTGACCACTTTAGGTCATATCACTACGGGCGAGAAGAACACTATATAAGAAGTCTGATGCGGCCCAGGAGGATAGGTTCTTCACGCTTTATTCTAAGTACTTTCCCTTGTCCTTGCCATCACTTTACCCAGAGCAATACTTTCGCACCCATGATGGGCCTTGATGCCACGGATTCTGGGGGAGATATCTGAGTTTGCTTAGTAGTTCCTGGGCCTCGTGGTGTTGAGGTTTGTTAGGCGTTGCGTGGATGATTACATGTTTGCTTCCTGTTTCATTTCCTGCTAGTTATCTCATGATACTGGCACTTCGAGCCTTTCATCATAGTTGCTTCCTAGCCCCTTTCAGTAAAATGTCCTCGGCTTCCCGCCTATCATCTACTCGCAAGTTTCACGTTCGTTTGAGGGGATTGAACCTTGACTTTGAGGGGATCACCTGTGTCGTTCTCGGGGCCAGCTCATATTCTTGTTGGGTTTTAATGAAGTCCTTTGTTTCCACGATACAAAACACCTACCGATTCGCTTGATTACTCCCGTGTCCTCCACTTGTCATACCAGCCACATCAATCGTCAGGTTGCAGGGCAGTACCTGCCCAGCACCTGCTCGTTACATTATGTTTCTATAGTTGGCTTCTCTTAGGAATACCAGAACCCGATACCTAGGAACCATCCTAAGTAGGGTAACCCAACTCGGAATCGGAATCAGTGGTCTCCAACAACCCCCTCCGGCTCCCTTACAGGGCCTGCGTGTCATCATATATACTAATCTCAGTTGTGTCCTGTGACTATATTACCACGGATTTAAAGGTGTTAGAATAACAGCATATACATCGTTGCCGTCGGTCCGATCGGATCCTGTTCGCAGGATATATGAGAGGGGACCTTCGGCTAGGTCTGGGAGGTAGAACAGAGCGATTCTGTCAACTACTCAGAGAGTTACCTGGCTTCAAATACATGACACCATTGGCATGGGCCGTAGGTAACGGGACGTTTTCGTACAAAGAGATGGTATCAAATGGTAAAGGATCTCTACTAGAGACCAATACATTTACCTCCACCAGAAGAGTCTAGAACTCCAAAAGACACTACCAAAGAAGCCAATGAACTTCACAGAGTGTTGCAACTGGGTTTCGGAATACGTCGTAGCCATGGGGTGATTCCCCATAATACAATGGTTACTGAAACTTACTATCCAGAGAGCAACCAAGGGTTGCCGACCGAGGGATTAATTACCAATCTGGTGGAATAGCTTCCTGCAAGTTAATCGGAAGTTATTCAGAGAAAGTCTATTGGTTGGATATGGAGTTAGAAAGGATTAAGTCAGACGACCTACGATGGTTGTAATGACGACCACCTTTGCAGATATAGCCGCAGATAAAACTGATTATTTTATCAATGACGAAGACAATTGGGGACAACTCCGCTTGACTTAAGAACTAGGCTATAAGTCTAAAGACTCTGCTAATCGGGATATTACTATTGGGGACAGCACCTTTCCTAAGAAGAAATATCATAATTATCGAAGAGGGTGTGATGGTTTTCAGGGTCTACAGGGTTCGCACCTTGGAAGAAAACTCGACATTGCAAATTACAATTGAAGAAGTATATAGTTGTATGATAAATAGATGTAGTCCGTGAACACTCAGATGCGGAATATAAATCTTGAAGTGCCTCCCAAGCTTTAGACATCATCAAGCAATGGACAAGAGATCTTAACAATAGAATATTGTTTTTACGATTCTACCCTACTTTACCTATTTTACTTCACGCCTAGTAGTCATAAATGAAACGAGTAAAGTCCGAGCCTTCCTGGACAATCTCCGTCTACAGTAACGAATGTCGATTGGCCTAGACAACCTTGCAGTCTATCAAGTTGTCTCAGCCTAAAAGCTTCCTAGGATATTCTTTATCACCATTCCCTTAGAGCTTTTGTCCTTGTGGCATTTACGGTGGTTCGGTCAGGTGTCTCCTTCTTGCTTCGGTAGCGATGGCTTTGACCCTGAAAAGTCTTACCCCCTAGTGTAGTGTTCATTGCTGCCTGGGGTGGTGTGGGATGATTGGCCGCCAGACACTCGTGTTGTCTGTGTGGTTGGGTGGTTCAGTTGTGGAATGTAGTTGGCGGCTTCAGCCATTGCAAGCGGGGCCTACCTTCTGTTTATCTTCTCCTCTTCGTTCACCCTCCTCCTTCATGTTGCGTTTGTTAAGGGTGCATCTTGCCTGTTGTTCGGTCTGTACTTATTGCGGGACCAGTGGCACTGGCTTCACCTGGTTCTAGCGACTCTTTCCAGGCTTGGTTGGACTTTGGTTCAACTGGGTTGGATGGTGTGGCTGGTACCGGTGCCTTCGGGTGCTGGTACTGCCTTCTTTATGGCTCCTGGCTGAGGCTGGTGGGCTTACTCGGCTACAAGGTACCGGGGGTTGGGGGCTCTGTTGAGTGGCCAAGACCAGTGGCTGCTTGATAGAGCTAGGTATATGCTGTCTTGTGGCTATCGGATGGTTGATCTGTCTGAGGGGCTGGGGGGCTGTGTGGGCTCTGTGGTGTCTGGTATGTGGGGTTTGGGGGGCTGATTGGGGGGGGAGAGGCACCTGCCAGCACTGGTCGAGCCTGCGTCAGGTTGGGTGAGGTCTAATTAAGTGTTTCCAGTCTGGCTTGGGCTGTTGGTTGAAGCTGCTGAGTGCTGTAAAGCTCCCTGATGGACCAGCTAGCTGATAGCCACCTGTGCGAATAGTGGGTTGCGACCACCTGGTTGGACTTGTTTGGCTCTTGCATGCTGGATTTTGTGGGGTTTGTTTAGTTTGTTTGGTTTGGCTATTGGGTTGGCAGGAGGAGGCATGGCACTTCAGGTAGGAGATAGGCCCCACTGACCTTTCTTGGTCTGTTACTACCTCTACGTATTTCCTTTATTTATAGAGTTTTGTTTGGAGGACAGGCAGCAGGTACAGGTCCTCCTTACCGGTACGCTCCTCAGAGGCAACCGGTAAAGTCGGTTCATAGGGTCGATGGCCTGGCATGAGGATGCGAGAGGTTGACATGTGGGTTGCCTCCTCCCTGCCATTGTGTCACCTGTGGGTTTAGTTTGTGCATTTCATTTGGTTTTCTACTGTGCTGGAGGTATTGTGGGATGGTATTTAGACCAGGTGGTAGTGATTTTATGATTGTTCGACGAGGAACCTGGTCAGGTCGGTCTTTTGCTTGGCTTCGGCTATGCTTAGTGCTGGTTAGCTTCATACCAGAGTAGCTATGGACTTAGACCAAGGCGGGCGCTAGGTTGTTTAATGGTCTTGTAATTAGCTTCCGTGCAGGCATGACTTAGGGATGGCAGGTGCGGGGCCGTAGACTTAGTTAGCTTAGGATTAGTGGTATACTGGTTAGCAGTATCCCTGTACCGGCGGGGACTCATTGTATGCCATTGTTGGCGGTACGAGTTTAATTAAAATTAGATTGACTTCTAAGTACTTTTCCTACTAATTACTTTAACGAATCTAAAAACACTTTTACGATTTTTATCTTTATTGCAACGATATTGTTATACCAAGGAGAACTCTTCACACAGAAGCGTTAGAGAAAACTTAGGATAGGTGTTTCTGATAGAAGACAAAGGTCTTGTACTATCAGTAATGTAGGCAGAGGCCTAGTACTATCATAAGACGAAGAAAGAAGAAAAAGAGAAGTATCGTTCCCCGTCACCAAGAATTAACCATCCAAGGAGGGATCGTTACATTACCAAGAGTCCTGTAGTATGACGCTAAACGATACAAGATGGCATCCTTCAACCCAGACAGGGAGGGCAATATCGACATAGACGATCAAAACCTGAACCCAAGGGGATTCAACGATGCCCTAGATCAAGTTTCAGCAGAGCCCTCGAGAGCAGCAAGCCCAGTAACCCTAGAGAAATGATCACCAGTCGATAACTCTCCTGCAGGAACTCCACGACCCGAGAGAATGTTGGGATCAGCAGTACCTGAGCTACCGGCCCTGGCCGCTCCCGTACCAGGCACTGGCATACTTAGAATAACTGAGAATCAGTTTCAGTCATTTCTAGTAGCAACACGAAATACAGGACAAGGAAGCATCCAACGACAGATAGCAAAAGAACCCGAGGACTTCAAGGTGACACTCTTTAAACAATTTGGGGATCCCAACGCCAAAGAGACAGCAAGACGAAAGCTGGAAAAACTCCAACAAGGAAAATAAACCTTTTCAGTATACTGGAACGAATGCCGACTATTGGAATACAAAGCCGAGTTTGATAATGTTACTCTCTACATCCTCCTCCTATGGAACTGCATTGACTGACTCCAAGAGGCATAGAGAATCTCCGATTCACGCTACACAACAGCAGAACAATTTGCAAAATGGGTGATCGATAAGGAAAGCAAACTAAACATAGTTCGAAATAACTCGGAGAACACTATAGCACACAAGGTGGCCCAATCATCCAGGAATAGAGAAATAACCTTCAAACCACAAACAGCTCGAGGTGAAAGCCGAGTATTACCACCAGGCGAGCCAATGGAGTTGGACAAATCAAAGGCAGGACCTGCTCTAAACCTGTCAAAGGAAGAATACACTAGAAGAATGAATGGGAAACTCTGCTTGAGGTACAGAAAAGCAGGACATTGGATTCGAGAATGCAGAAGCCAAACAGACAGTGGATACCAAGGAACTAAGGCTACTGGAAACAACCGCTTCCAAGCTCAAAAGAGGAGCAACATTCGTGAAATAATTGCAGAAGATTCACTGGTGGAAAACAATGAGGGTCTCCAGTAAACGGTAGTCTGGGAGACCCAAGATGTGAACCTGGAAAACCCATCAAAGTAGCAAACTACTACACGGCACTACATTCACAGTGGGAAGAAGAAGATGGAGATCATATGATGACCAAAATGAGGATACACAACGAAAAGCACGAAGAAACAATGATCTATGTAATGCATGACTCCGGGGCTACCAAAGATTTTATCAACAAAGAAATCTGCGACAAATACGGCCTCCACACCAAGAAAGTGAAAAAAGTGAGACAGGTCTACCTAGCAGGTAGAAAGCCAAGCGTAATGGGTCCTATAACCGATACGGTGACAGCAGCTATGGATATTGACAGCCATAGGGAAACGGCAATATTTCAGGTAGCAGATCTTAAGAACCATGAGATAGTTCTAGGAATGCCATGGTTACGAAAACATAACCCGACGATCGATTGGAATGAGAACAAGATGACCTTCACCAGCGCACTGTGTGCGACATGATGTCTCAATAGTTCACCTGTGGTCTACTCAACACCAATATGGGAAGTGGAAGAAGAAACTTTACATGTAAAGTTCGCCAAGATGCAGCAAGATAAGAGAGTCCTGATACAAAAACTGGACCAAGAGGCAAAAGTGCCTACCAAGGGTTCCAAAGAAGCAGCAGGATATGACCTGTATGCCAATGAAGGAATCAAGATACCTGCCAACAGGCAGGCAACAATGGCAACAGGAATAGCCATTAGACTACCAGAAGGCACCTATGGACGAATAGTACCCCGCAGTGGTCTAGTAGTTAGACATCGACTCATGACCATGGCGGGAGTCATCGATGTCAACTATATAGGTGAAATCAAAATCGCCCTGGCCAACCTGGCTTGGGAGGACTACGAAGTCTAAACAGGCAATCAAATCGCACAGTTGATCATTGAAAAAATCAACAATGAGGATCTGCACGAAGTAGATCAACTGGAAGAAACCACAAGAGGAGACAAGGGATTTGAAAGCACGGACCAAAACTAGCCCGATACAACAAAGAGAATCGAGATCAAGGAGATCACAGCACAAGCCTTTAGACAGTACTATCGAAGAGGAGATATAACAGGAATTCTCATATAGACATATGAAGACGAAAAAGTGGTCCTAGCGAAAATCAACATCAGCATGGAACTAGAAATGTAAGACAAGAAATATCAAATCAAAAAGGAATGGAAAGAATTAATTCCAAAGGAATATCATCAATTCATGAACCTCTTCCAAGAAGAGGAAGCTAGGGAGCTACCACTTCGAAGACCAGGAATCGATTACGAAATTCAGCTGGACAAAGACGAGAAAACAGGAAAAACGAAAGAGATTTCCTAGAACAAGTTATACCTACTAGGAGAAGTGGAGCTCGAAGAACTTAGGAAGTACATCAAGCAAAACATGAAACGAGGATGGATCAGAGACTCCTTCAGATCAGGAAGATCTCCAATACTATTTGTCAAAAAGAAAGACGGAAAAATGAGACTCTGTGTAGACTACAGAGCCTTGATTCGGTTACCAATAAAGATCGATACCCACTACCCTTAATTGGAGAGGCACTGGATAGACTACGGTCAGCAAAATACTTCACCAAGCTTGACATCAAGGATGCATACCACAATATACGCATCAAGGCAGGAGACAAATGGAATATTACATTTGCCTCGAGATATGGAATGTTTGAATACTTGGCAATGCCCTTCAGACTAACCAATGCACTGGCTTCATTGCAAAGATGGATCAACAGGGTACTTAATAAATACCTCGACATATGTTGCATTGTATACTTGGACCATGTACTTATCTACTCAGAAAACATGTAACAACACAAGAAGGATATCAGCAATATTATGGCCGCAATACAAAAATCAGGAATGAAGATCAAACCCACAAAATGCGAATTCCATAAAGAGGAAACAGAATACCTTGGATTTATCATCAATTGAAGCAGGGTCAAGGTCGACCAAGTCAAAATGGCAGCAATATGGGATTGGGCCAAACCGAACAACAAAACAGATATTCAAGGCTTTATGAGATTTTGCAACTTTTATGGAAGGTTCATAGAGGGATTTAGCAGGCTTACAAAACCACTCTATAACCTAACAAAGAAAGACAAGAAATAGGAATGGGGAAAAACAGAATAGAAAGCAGATGATGCAATACATACGCATCTAACATTAGCACCCATACTGGTTCATTTCGACCCAAACTGAAGGACTATGATCGAAACAGACACCTCAAAATATGTATGCTCAGGCATACTGTCGCAACAATGTTAAGACGGAAAATGAAGGCTAGTGTTTTACCGATCCAAGACAATGACCCCCACATTGTGTAACTACGATATTGCAAACAAAGAACTATTAGCGATAGTTCAAGCATTAAAGGAATGGAGAAGATATGTTTTGAACAACGACCATCTAGTCCGAGTTCTAACCGACCATAAGAATCTGGTCCCGTTGTTGACTACGAAAGAACTGAATGACTGCCAGATACAGTGGATGGAACACCTTAGCAAATACAACTTCAAAATCGAATACTGACTAGGCAAAGAGAGTGGAAAGCCAAATGCTCTCACAAGGATTGCAAGGGACAAACCACAAACGAAAGAAGATGAAAGAATCAAACAAAAAATAACAACACTATTACCAAAAACTTACTTCGAGACAATGGAGGTTATCCAATTCACCTCAACTGAGGAAAAGAAAATTGAGAAGGCAAATGAAAGAGACAAAACAATTCCAGCAATAGGAGAAGCACTGAAGGAAGGAAAAAAGGAGATGAAAGGAATTGCTCTGGGTTTATGCCAATGGAAGGATAGAAATATGTAGTACAACGGAAAACAATAGATTCAGGAAAAAGAAGAGATAAGAACAGACATCATACGACAACACCACGATATCCGGACAGCAGGATAAGGAGGAATGGCTAAAATTACAGAATTCATCACAAGGTCATTCTATTGGCCAGGACTGCGCGAAGATGTCAAATGATATTTCAAAAATTGTGACATATGCCAAAGGACAAAAACAGTTAAACATGCACTCTATGGATTACTGAAATGGAACGAAGTTCCTGAATGACCATGGGAAAACATTACTATGGATTTCATCACAGACCTACCAGCATCAGAAAATTGCGATAGCATCCTGGTGGTGGTGGATCATCTGACGAAAATGAGACATTTCATTCCGGTCAGAAAAGATATTGACAAGAGGGATTTTATACAAATATTATTTCGAGAAGTCTTCCAACTTCACGGCCTCCCAAAGAATATCATTACCAATTGAGAAACACTATTCATATCAGGACTATGGAAGAAAGTAATAGGAGAAATCGGGATACAAAACAGCATGAGCACAGCATTCTACCCGCAAACGGATGGACAAATGGAGTGGGTAAATGCAATACTCGAACAATATTTACAGGCCTACGTTAATTACCAACGAGATAATTGGTACAAACTACTATTGATGGCCGAATTCGCATACAACAATGGAAAGCAAGAAAGGATCGGCACGACAACCTTCTTCGCGAATTATAGACAATATCTACAAAGTCAAACTACATATCATACGATTAATAGTATAATACTAAACATAACAGATATGGGAAAACTACACGAAACATTACGATACAAAATGTGTCAAGCACAGCAATGGCAAAAAGAACAATAGGATAAGCACTGAAGACTGGATCCAAATATACAACTGGAAGATATGGTATGACTAATACCATGCAATATCCATGCGATGCAACCATCAAAGAAATTCGACTACAAGATAATCGGACTATTCAGGATACTGGAAAAATTGGGCAGCCGAGCTTATAAACTCGACCTTCCACTCTTAATGCGAATATACAACACATTCCATATCTCACTTCTCAAATTGTACCAGGACAACAAGTTTTTCTCATAAACAATTATTCCTCCTCCTCTAATTGAACTCAACAGAGAACCAGAATACGAGCTTGACGAAATAGTCGATTCCCACTTCTTCCACCGTCACCACCAATACCAAGGCAAGTGGACGGAATATTTGCCTAAACACGATAAAACTTGGTACTTCGTATACAACTTCGAACATGTACAAAATGCCATCTCAACCTTCCGCCAGCAATACTCAGGCAAGCTGGCCCAGGTAACGATCACGTTCAACCAAGACAAAGGCGAGGGAAATGATCCCGCGCCATTGCAACAACACAAGGGCTTGGGTGATAGCCCCCGCTAAACTACACCGACTAGCCCCGAATACTAATTCATGGGGCAGACTGATGAAGAACTCAGGGAACGGGAAAAACAAGCACAGCATAACTCCATGTCATAGACAGTATGCTATGACAATGGATGTCCTACACATTACGGGGACAAGAAAGGCACGGGATAGTTCCCCAGAGAATACAAAAAGTTCGGTCCATGTCCAGATTATGCCCTAAAGCACTGGAAACAGTGCTTCAATAACACGTGTAAGATGTACAGGATGAAGAAAATCTCTGGGGGATACTACCCACAGAAAGATGGGACAAGGAAAGAGTTAGAAGGAAAATATGCCACAGTATGGCAGAGAGTTAGGGCCTCGAGGATGAGGCCCAGGGAGGAGGGAGCCCCAAACTCATCAACGGGAACGGAACTGGACGCAAGTAGCCAACACAGGCAAATCTGAGGACTGCGGGAATAACTTGGTCAGGCCAAAGCCACAATTTCCGCAAACAACCAAATGATCACGCAGGTATGACAGCTGAACGATATTCAGAGGCACACAATCGAGATGGTGAACCTCACCTTGGAAACGGTGAAGGTAAGATGGAGGGAAGCAGACGACAAGTTCAATAGCCTTGAGAGGTCCATGCGCTTGGCAGGATGGGAATAATTGAAGCTTAGGGAAAGAGCCTGATGGGACTCAGGCTTAGAGGGAGAGGAGCTAATATCATGAATATGGCTTGGCAAGGAAAAGGTTTTCACATGATACATAGTTATGAGTCACAGGTATATTATTGTTTCATACATAGGGCTCATTTGAGTCATATGATTTGTTATGTGTGGAATTTGTGATGCTTTCGCAGATGGCTCAAATATAAGTTGTGGGAGTGCGCCTGGTGAGTATGCCTTGCAAGTGTGCCTTGTGGGTAGGCCTTGCGCATATGATTTATGTTTCGCACATGACCTCGTTATGAGGTCATAGGTTTTATGCATATGACTCAGCCAAGTCATATGACTTGTTTATTGTGTTATGATTTGTTTATGAGTTTTGAACATGACCTTGTTATGAGGTCATGGGTTTTGAGCATGTAACCACTTTGGTCACATGACTAGTTTGCTATGATTGTGTTTCGCACATGTGACCACTTTGGGTCACATGACTACAGGCGGGAAGAACACGATATAAGGAGGCTGATGCGGCCGAGGAGGATAGGTTCTTCACGCTTCGTTCTAAGTACTTTTCCTCATCCTTGCCGTCCCTTCGCCCCCAGCGATTCTTTCGCACCCACGATGGGACTTAATACCTTGGATTCTAGGGGAGATATCTGAGTTCACTCAGTAGTTCCTGTAATTATTGGTGTTGAGGTCTGTTGGCGTTGCGTGGCGGATTACTTGTTTGCTTCTCGTTTCGTTACTTGATAGTTTCTCATGATACTGTCCCCTCGAGCACTTTATCACGGTCGCTTACGAGCCACTTTCAGTAAAATGTCTTCAGCTTCCTATCTATCCTCTACTTGCAGGTTTCGCGTTCGATTGGGGGAGATGGAACATCGTGTTTGGGGGGATCACCTGTGTCATTCTTTGGGCCAGCTCATGTTCTTGTTGGGTTTTAACGGAGTCCTTTGATCTCATGATACAAAATGCCCTTGGGGTAGACTGATGACCTTCCCAAGCTTCAACTCATCGTACCGGCCGCATCATTCCTCGGGTGACAGGGCGGTACCCATCCTGCCCCTCTTCTTACACAACGTTTTTAAGGTTGGAATTCTACGATGTTGTTTATCACCGTTCCTCTGAAGTTTTAGTCCTGGTGGCATTTAGGTGATTCAGTCAGGTGTCTCCTCCTCCCCTCAGTGGGGATGGCTTTGACCCTGAAAAACCTTACCCCCTGGTATAGTCCTCTGTTGCTACCTGGGGTGGTGTAGGACGATTGGCTGCCAGACACTCGCATTGTCCGTACATTTGGGTGGTTCAGTTGTGGATCGTCGCTGGTGGCTTCACCCATTGCAACTGGGGCCTACCTTCAACTTGTCTGCTTCTGTTCGTTCGCTCTACCCCTTCTTGTTGCGTCAGTTGGAGATGCCTGTTGCCCATCATTTGGTCCGTGCCTGTTGCTGGACCTGTGGGGCTGGCTTTTGCCGGCTCCGCTTACACTTTTCCCGACTCGGTCAGATTTCGGTTCAGCTAGGTTAGATGGTGTGGCTGGTGCTGATGCCTTCGGGTATTGTTGCTGCCTCCTTATGACTTCTGGCTGTGGCTGGTGGGCCCCCATTGGCTATGTGATGTTGAGGGATGGGGCTCAGTTGGTGTGGTCAAGACCAGTGGCTGCCTGATGGGGTTGGGTATAGGCTGTCCAATGGCTGTCAGATGGTTGATCTGTCTGAGGGGCTGGGGGGGCTGGATGGGCTGTGCGGCGTCTGGTGTGTACGGCTTGAAGGGGGCTGACTGGGGGGAGAGAGGTACCTGCGAGTACCAGTCAGGCATGCGTCAGGTTGGATGAGGTCTAATTAAGTGTTTTCAGTCTGTCTGGAGCTGTTGGATGAAGTTGCTGAGTGCTGCAAAGCTCCCCGGTAGCCTGGCTGGCCGATGGCCACCTGTGCGGATAGTGGGTTGCAACCAGCTGGTTGGACTTGTTTGGGTCTTGTGCGCTGGGTTTTGTGGGGTTTGTTTGGTTTCTTTAGTTGGGCTACAAGTTTGGCAGGAAGAGGCATGGCACCACAGGTGGGAGATAGGCCCCACTAACCTTTTTGGTCTGTCACTACCTCTATGTATTTCCTACGTTTGTGTTGTTTTGGTTGGGGGACAGGCAGTGGGTACAGGTCCTCCTCACCGGTATGCTTTTTGGAGGCAACCAGCAAAGTGGGTTCATAGGGTCGATGGCCTGGCATGCGGGTGTGAGAGGTGGACATGTGGGTCACCTCCTTCCTGCCATTGAGTCACCTGTAGGTTTAGTTTGGTTTTTTGTTGGTTTTCTACTGTGGTGGAGGTTTTATGGGACGGTATTTAGACCGGGTGGTAGTGTTTTATGTTTGTTGGACGAGGAACCTGGTCGGGTCAGTCTTTTGCTCAGCTTAGGCTATACTTAGTGCTGGTTAGCTTTATACCAAAGTGGCTATGGACTTGGACCAGGGCAGGCGCTGGGTTGTTTAATGGTCTTGTAATTAGTTTCCATGTGGACATGACTTGGAGATGGTAGGTGTGGGACCATTGACTTAGTTAGCTTAGGATTAGTAGTATACCGGTTAGCAGTATCCCTGTACCGGTGAGGGCTGGTCGTATGCCAGTGTTGGCAGTATAAGTTTAAATAAAATTACATTGAATTCTAAGTACTTTTCCTACTTATTACTTTAACGAATCTAAAAACACTTTTACAATCTTTATCTTTATTGCAACGATATCGTTACGCCAAGGAGAACTCTTCATGCAGAAGAGTTAGAGAAAACTTGCGATAGGCATTTCTGATAGAAGACAAAGGTCTTGTACTATCGGTAACATAGGCAGAGGCTTAGTGCTATAGTAAGACGAAGAAAGAAGAAGAAGAGAAGTATCATTCCCCATCAGCAAGAATTAACCATCCAAGGACGGATCGTTACTGTTACTCGCATTTGGGTCATAGCAGTCTTTCCCATTATATTTTATTCCCTATCGTTGTTCTTTGTGAGAATATTTCTCCAGTTCGGATATTGAAATTCATCTTTACATCTTTGCCCTGCCTAAGTCAACATTGTCCAAATCGCTGCCGTAATTCTTGTTGTTTAAAACATCTCTCGGGAGCTAAGAGAGCTAAGAGAGCTGAGGGACTATTAAAAGCAGCAGGGCCATCAGGAGAACTGTTTACGGGCTGACCCCGCTTGGATGGTTCTTGTCTACCTTATGCGTTGTCATAGAATGGGAAAACCTAACTCTTACTTGCACTCAAACCTCCCACCCCTCACGACAATTAATTATTGACTCCCAGCATCACACCTGGATTCACAAAGCCCTAGTAATCTACCGAACCATTTATTAACACGAATGTAGTAGAAGGGGAGAATACAGTAGAGACAGAAAATGCCCAACCCACACATATGATAGGAATGGCCTCAATACCGCGCGATGTCTAGTCTACGGTAGTAGGTGCTTAGTCACCATACTGACACCAAATATCAACAAATTCCAAAAACCACCACAACCACAACCTCACTCCATAACTTCACAGGAACACAACACCGAAACAAAAACAAGGTCGATCGCCCCATACGCAGAAGAAGACCCCGCGCTAAACAAACCTGTTAATTATGTGATCTATCTGTAAGAAGCGAAATCAAAGCTTTCCAAAGTCTACGAGAAAATGGCTCTCGCAATGATATAAATGACCAATCCGGGGCTCGAACGCGGCATAAGAAGGCAAGAAAAGTCAGGATGTAAAAAGGTAGCAAGGTGTGAGTAGGAGGTAACCCGAGTCCAATCCGTGGGACCCGAGGTGAAGGGGGGCGGCTACCAAGATCTATGTCGACTCAGTTAGATCCGAGGGCAGGAGCGGGAGATCTACCATGCATGAAGCCAACAGAAGGCACCCACCCCAACTGCCCCCCACCAACCAAACCTTAAACGCCCCTACCCGAGCATCCACATCCGCGCTGTGGTTGGTTGCCATGTGGTGTCAGAGTTCTCCCCCGTCAATACCGTTAGGCATTTGACATCCCAGAAGCCCTAAGAATCCTTTCGGAGCCCCTGGGAGTGTGGTTTGAGGCTAAAGTGCTAGTAGGGTAGTGCTCACATCCGTAGAGTAAGTGGTAGGCTACCGGGCTTCTCGGAGGCACGGTGAAGACTGCCCCCCAGTATAAACCAACCCCTCCGGCCCTCTTCTCTATCCTAAGGATGGGGAAACGCACAGTAAGTTTCGCTTGCTTGTGCCTTTATTCGCACCCTTTCCACACCACCCCATGATTGATATCATACTGCACCTGCTGTGAATTACCAATTGCTTCCATGACCGAACCGATACCCTTTAGCAATTTACCGAGCTACCCACGGATACAAAGAAGTGTTGGACAGAAGTGTTTTTTGGCTGCTCACCGCACATTTCCCTTATCCCTTGCCTTGTTTTCGAATTATCGACTTGGAGGGGGAGCCAAGGCCGATCGGGTAAGGTTAATAGTACTTATCCCACCATCCTAATAACAGTTTAGGCCATGGAGAAACTAGGAAATATATTGGTAAGAATAAGAATAGGCAAGAAAAGATTTGATCATTATTTGAACAAACCCACATGCTACCAGAGCCATGGATCCATACGATAGCAGTGAGGAGGAAGCGGTTTGGATTTTAGGGCAGAGTGCCGAGAGCACAGAGAACGATACGAATATCGAACTTGCAGACCACGAAGATAAGTTGGAGACAGAAGAAGGAGGCGAGGAAGGAAGTGGAGTCTAAAGTGGGCACATGTGGCCCGAGGAGCATAGGACAGTCCTTCCAAACACTCTAAACAGTGTGATCCAAACACGAAATTTGCTCCCACTTCCACCAGTACCCCCATTTACCCCACACCAACATGCTTCTCCGAAGCATTTAAGAAGAGTATTTCTTCCTCCAGAGTTTCATAGTCGGCCAGAATGCAACTCCTTTAGGTCCAATTCAGATACTGGTCCAAACTCTACTGCTATTCTGTCTCCGGGAAGTTTTTACAAACTCTTTTTTACCGATGATATCTTTTCTTTACTTGTAAGGAATACGAATTTATATGCTCAAGGTAAAGGAGCTGGGAATGAAGGACAAAGGCCATGGAAAGATATGAAGGTTTCGCATCTTAAGATTTGGATTGGAATTGTGATATATATGGGAGTTCACAGTCCAAAGAGTGGCAGTATGTAGAATTTCTGGCATCGTGATGATCATGGACCTGTTCACTAGTAAGATTCCATTATGTTGTCTGTGTAATTTGATTTTCTTTCTCTTTTCAAGGTATAAGAAACAGGAATTGCAGAATTGAACATACCACTTTGTTACCTTTAATGGGTTAGCAGTTTTTATGTATATTAATTGGTCAAATAGAATAACAACCTTCATGACCCTGTGAATGTTAGAACAAATTAAATGGTTCTTTCATATATCTGAACCCATTTGATCGCTTCCAAGATGTCACTGGTACTATAAACTACAGCCATTAGCAGACAAGTTACAGTACCGATTTCACATAGTATCTGCTGCCAGCCACAGCTATTGCAGTAGATGAAATAATGATCCGATTTGTTTGAAGATCATTTCACACAATTGCGATCCCAGGCAACCCAATCCCATTAGGCTACAAGATTCTAGCTCTTGCAGAGAAAGGATACACCTCTAGTTTTATTTTCACTTCTCAAGTGGAATATTTTGCTGGTCAAAATGTAATCCACGGTTACCAGAATTCAATCAAACTAAGTCCGACCTCTCTTGCTATTCTTAAGCTTTGCTTACAGCTACCATATACGAAGAATCGATTTACCCTTTACTGTGATAACTACTTCTCTAACATTCCTCTTTTTCAAGTTCTACGTACCTATGGGATTAGTGCTTGTGGGACAGCGCGTATTAATTCAGCTGAGTTTCCTAAAGTGCTTAAGGTAGATAAGAAAAAGATTACACTGCTATGGAATACACTATCAGCTGTTCAAGTTCGTGATGTACTTGCTATTCTTTGGCAGGACAATAACCCAGTCTGGCTTTTGACAACAGCTCATAGTTGTCAGGAGAATGATCGGAAGAATCGATACTGTCATTGGCCAAGAGACACAGCTCGCAATCAAATTGCTGTTCAAGATATTTGGGGGTCACAGGCACATAAAAACATATCAGTTCCTGCTTTAACTGCAGATTATAACGAGAAGAGGGGAGGTGTCGATATCACTGATCAGCGTCGGGCCTATTATGCTACTCAACTACGAGTAGCTAGAAATTGGATGCCATTATTCTTTTAGCTTCTTGATATGACTGTAATCAATGCCTACATTATAGAACATGAACTACATCCTACCCATCGAACTTATAAAAAGGATCTTCGGTGGAAGTGGCATGAGAATCTTGCCTGGGAGTTAGTCTAAGAAGGCCTCTATGAGCTAAATCCTGAGCATGCCTGACGCAAAGAAACCAATCCCCATGCCTCACCTAACAGAGCTTATTGCCCAGGTAGTATTCCAACAGGAAACTCCAGAAACAGTCGACAAAAAAGATATGTATCGAAGTATTACGAATTACCAGTTTGTCGAAAACAGGCTGCGAAACATGCTCTCCAACACACAGGGAAAGAACGACTCTGTGTCTTTTGCTGTTACCTCCTCTCTCCGAGCCCACTCCTCTCTCCTAATGCTCATGACACTCTTCTCTGCCACCCACAAGCTCCCTGACACAACAAGATATGACAATCCTCTTATCAATGTTCTCATTACCAATTGTTTCTTTGCAAGGAGTTTTGCTTTTTACACTTTCATGATTTCTAGTTCTGTTTCTTTTTATTTTCCGGGTCTTAGTACCAATTGAGAATAGTTTATTTTTGTGGTGGGTCATTAAACTTCTACTAAAATCTTAGCCCGGACGCTAAAATAATGTGAAATTCGGCAATAGGGCAAGGGATGGCAACGACCACACAATCCTAATCCTTTTGGTATCAACTACTCCAACGCCTCAATGTTTGACTACTGGTTAGCCCTCCACATCAAACACCATGTGTGACAACATCTGCGACGATACCTGCAATGTCTCCATATTAGGTTGTTACCCCTATCATATGGAAATACCAAATATCCTCGGCCAGAGTATACCCTCGGTCGAATTCACTTATTCTCAGCCGAAGCAGTACAATGGGCAATAGTGAGACTGAATGTGATAGAGAATACAGCATACGCTGGAAGTATGTGAAAGCAGATCAGAATGATCTCCGGGAGGATAAAAGGCAGCTTGTTTTCCCTTGTTAGTTGTTTTCGTTCATTATCCAATCTGTCTCTCTTTCCTCTGTTACTCGCATTTAGGTCATAGCAGTCTTTCCCATTTTATTTTATTCCCTATTGTTGTTCTTTGTGAGAATATTTCTCCAGTTAGGGTATTGAAATTCATCTTTACATCTTTGCCCTACCAAAGTTAACATTGTCCAAATCGCTGCCGTAATCCTTCTTGTTTAAAAAGAAGGTGACAGATAAGAGCAGTAGGGATGGAAAAATGTGCCACAACCATCGTATAATATATACCCGAGTGTCCTAGCGATAATAGTCCCTTATGGTGTGACACTTACGCAATAGTGGCGCTAGCCTATTGTAGATAACTGGTTAACCACTATTCACCTGACAAATGCCAAGACCCGCACCAGTATGTTTTGGGTAGGTTGTTGTGCCAAGAATCCAGAGAAAACCGAAAAACATCACCCTATGGCTCAGTTCATCAATTCAATTTCCTCAATTCAATTTCTTCCATCCCTCCCTTCGTCCTCCATCCCGTCTCATCACGCACCCCCCCATCCCTATTAGATCTTACCCGTTAAACACAACTACCATGCTAAACACTACTACGAGTACCACAACCGACACCGCACCCGCCTACTGTCTCTCCATTCTCACTCCTCCAGATAAGATCAGCACATCCTACACGTTAGACCCTACCACATTAAACACAACTACCACCCTAAATACAACTACCACAACCGACCCCTTGTTATTTGCTATCCCTAGAAAGGGGTCGAATTTAGCCAGCATTAACGGCCTATATGTCTGCCTCGGCCTCACCCAATGTCGCCACCGCAATCCGCTCTAACTGTTGGGTCAGAGTCCCCAGGGCCTCACGACAAGGAGAGCCAGGAATCAGCACAAACGACAGCGGTGGTGGAGCTAATGCTGGAGGCCAATGACTGTCGTGAAAACTGACGATGACGTTTACCTGTGGTAGTGTTGATTTGCAGTTCCGGTGCTGGTATACTTGACCCTAGCACTCAAATTTAAGAGGGCGAAAAATGTTTGTGCACCCGTACTAGGTTATTGGGGTTAATACTATATTCTCAGTGTGTTTGCTCGTACTTGTTTCCTCGTTTCTTACGCTCGAGGGGAAACTGACTGGAAGTGGATTCTCTGGTTTGCGGCCTTCGTTTTTGTTGCTGGCTACACTGACGGCTGGATCTCTGAAGGAGAGGGGAAAGAGAAGGACGAAAAGCGCAAGATCAACAAGGAGGGTGGATGTGCATTGTTTCCCGCTAGAACCAGTGAGGACCCCTAAGCTTGTAAGATGACCAAGCAGCTGTCGGACGCGGTGTGGTTCTGTGGCATCGTGATCCTCTCTGTGCCTCCTCCTTCTGTTCAGCAAGATGATGAAAGTGTGGCGAAGCGGACCGGACATTCAGGCCTCTGCACTATTGTCCTTGCCCTGACCTCCGAATTGTGCCGGCAAATATCAGTAGTCCTGTACGCATTAATCAACTGTAAGAGTGGTCCCACCGGATCAGCACGGTTGAGAAAGGGGATCAATATACTTGTTGCTACGCCAGGGAAGTTGTTGGATCATCTGGAAAATACAGAGAGCCTAGACATTGTCGGGTGAAGTAAGTTGTATGTGGTGAAGGTGACAGGCTTATAGAGTTGAGGTTTAGGGAGACAATTAGAAGTATCCTAGGCATTCTGGCAAAGAAGAGCAAGTTTACGAATAACAGGGAGGAAGCAGCGGGGTAGAAGAGTGAAGCGGAGTTACCGAGGAGGAGGGTGTCAATACTTTGTTCAGCGACCATGAAGACCAATGTACAGCGACTTGGGGATATCTCTTTGAAGGAGGTGCTATATATCAAGGCGGAGAAGAGATATGACGGGTTGTACGGGGCCTGCAAGAGTGCGGAAGAGGGGCTCCAGGCTCCGGCACTGTTGAAGCAGAGTTTTATTGCGGTTCCAGCCAAGTTGAGGTTAATGGGGTTTAATGTGATACTTAAGAGGGCTTTATACGATTACAGGCCCAAAGATTATTGTCTTTTTCACCTGTTCGATTGGGTGGACTCACACTTTCAGGTATTTCCTCATTTGCTGGAGGATAGTTCCGATACTCAACTGCCAAAGCCCATCCCGAAACCCACGAAACGCTCAGAAGGCTCTAAGAAAGATTCTGCAAAACCCTACAGTCTAGAAACCAAACCAGATCCTTCTGCAAAGCCATCTAGAGAGCCTCCACCAAACGACCCTGCAATCACCGAGATCCCACACCTCCAGCCCACCGCCCTTCCCCTCGAACTCAATGGCTCCCTCATGCAGCCAATCTGAACCTCCGCCCTCCACTCCTTTGCGCACACAACCTCCCCTTCTCTCCTGTTCTGCACCAATGTTAACGCCCGTGGGCTAGACCTCCCAAACGTCCACCTAACAATCCAATTTGACCGTCCGTTCTCCCATGATGACTACCTCCACAGTATCGGCCGGGCGGGCCATAATGTTCCTGCTTCCGGGGTGGCGGAATGCTATGTCGATGCAGTGCTAAAAGAGGTTGGAAATCCCATACACGCAGACATGGACGAGGTGTTCGGGAATGGCTTCGGAAGGGAAAGGGTGAACAAGAACCTAGAGTGGGAAGATAAAGCCTCAGAATGGCAGTTGGAAGTGGAGAGGTGGGTGTTAGCGGATAAAGTGATGATGGACCTGGCAAACAAAGTATAGGGACGCCACATCAGTGCCTATACCACCCGTGTTGCCTCTGAGAAGGGTATATTCAATCATAAAGCACCGCATTACGGATAATTAGGGAAGAGTTTTGGGGTCAGGGATGCCCCAGAGGATAGTTCCTGGGGGTGGCGCAACTGGTGGTGGGAAAGGGAGGGAACTTTGCGGGTTCGGCGGCCACAGTCACCTTCGTCAAAGCGGACGTGAAAATAAGCTTAGCTGTAGAAGATTCTACAGCGATGCTAGCCTAGAAGCAGTAAGGGAGAAGCGGAAGATTGCTTTTAGCATGCATATAGAGAAGGGGATGGCTTCTGAGTTTAATATCGGGTGAGGAAAGCTTCTGCCCGGGTAAACCTATCGTGACTACATCTAATATTGTAATTATGAAACCTTTCTGTGAATATACCAGACCAGGAATCACACTGCGAGGGATATGAAGTGGTCTAAAGTGGGACCATGCTTCGTGGCATAGAGACACGCGTACCACCCCCCTCCGTCACTTCACTCTTCTCTCTCTCAATTATTATGAAAAATACTTTTCTCCTAAATAACGACACCCCTTAACCCATAGCCCCTCTACTTACCACTTTCCCCCACTGACTATCCCCCCATCGCACTTTGGCAAATATGAAGAAAACGAGAGTCTCTGCCAGATATCGCGGTACGTGGCAGAAGCCGTTTCGGAACTTGTCTGGAAGCTAACGGCATTAGGTTTTCTTTTTCCCGTTACTGCCTTGCGCTCAAATTCTTTCTCCACAATGGCCACTCACTACACCACCTGAGAAAAACAAGAGACTGATAAGAGTGGAGGAATTGTATAAAGTGATAGAGTGAGATTCAAGTTCTTGGGATATTCGCGATAGCAGAAGAGTTCGCATCTTTTTCTAACTACATGACCAAGTCCTTCTTAATAGGATCTGTTTCCTCCAATATCAAGTCCGCGTGGGTGAAAATTTTCATTCCCAAGCAAGGGAGTGAAATATTTCTCCCGCAGGCTAATTTC
>NW_003298975.1:0-17145 GCF_000151645.1 Tuber melanosporum
CATTGAGAATGGAGGAAATTAGTTTGTCCAGGTGGAAAACACCAGGACTACTACAAGTTAGCTAAAATTATGTAATGTCTTTGTTACCCTCCATGTTGGACTCTGCACTCAATGTATCTGTAATACCAGCTACCACACTATGTTACACACAACCAGAATCTCCAGAATTTGACAGCATAGCCCTAGTAGTAACCAACAGCCAATAAAATACTGCTGTGGGAATTAGGCTTACCATTCAGATTAATGCCTGTGAAAGAATATAGAATTAGATACTTTATACAAATCTATTTCCAGACCCTACTACCCTGAATGAAATAGTATGCACATGCTAGAATAATATCTGGCATGAGTTAGAGTTTTCCTACTTCATGGATACTACAGCAGGCTCCAATGAGTAGGTGGGTTTCCTTTAGTCAATAATATACTTCTCATTTTCATAACTAAATACAATAGCTACTGGTCTCTAATTATCCTGATCCAAGTAAAGAACTGTGTGTGCAGATTCCATTATCTCCATTGTATAAAGAAGGCTATCCCAGAACTTTATTAGCTTGATATAGAGGATCCTATAACCTGCTCATAAAGGGTAGAGTACTTTGTCGAAAATAATCATTTTAATTGCACCCATAGTAGGTATGAGGTATACTTGTAGATCTTTATGCTAATTTTTCCAAACTGCAGTAAGACCAAATCTGTCTAACAATGCCAGCAGGCATACTCGCTTGGATTCCTAGCCCTACAAATTCCCAGCATCATATATGCACAATTTTATTCAGACAAGAAAAGGAAAGTTATAATAGATGATAGATTCATAGGAAAGATTAATGGTACATTTCTGTGTCTCACTAAAGCTATATTGTATTATGTTCTCCAGTATTGGCCAACTAGGAACTTCATTGATAATGTATTTATTATATGTTCCAGTTCTTAAAGTAGAGATAAAAAATATGGACTAGAGTCAAATGATAGTCAAGCTAATGGAAAAACAACACTACATGAATGTCAGTTAGCAACACAGGATAATATACCAGCATCTTTTTAGACTAAAATCATCAGGTAGATATTGAGCCAATTAAAGGATAGAATTACAAAATATCACAGAATACATGTAAAGCCAACTAACAAATATTCAGATAATCTCAATACTTTGTACTAAGAGTTTAGAATACATTCAGAGCAGGTTAGATCACAAGTAAGTGGTATTGACATCAGGCATACTATCTCATAAGAATATAGTTAGGGAGTACTCAAAGCTGTAGAAATACAAGGTCTACTAGCAAGCTCAACTGACCGAGATCTGTCTAGCGTAGCTGAATATTCCTATTGGTATTTAGATAAAACTGGGTTGGATGACAAGGAGGCAAATAAAGATATTGGTATATAATTTAGTATTTGTAAAAATACAAAAATAATAAAATAGATTAAAACTATCGTAGAGAAAGTAAGCTCCAATGAGAGAGATGAAGGACAGGATCTCATTGGGATCACAGTATCGAAGATATCAGAATAAGAATAAATAGAGCAAGTGAATTGCAGATGCAGTCAGACAAAACCTGAAATCATGAAAGAATTTGAAAATACATCCAGCTAATTAGGTAAAATACAAAAGTGGGGTTAGAATATACAACATAATTAGTGAAGGTGCAGAAGTTGTCTGAGCCTTGTCAAGAGGAAAAGAATATAAACGGCAGAAGCGAACAAAATGAGGACAATGATATGTAAACTAGTAAATACATTATATGAACACAGAAATAAAAAGTAGAATAGAAAGAGGAAAATAACATGAAAGAGAACAAGAGTAAAATCAGGGAGTAGTGAGAGGACAACCAGAAGAAAAAAAGCAATATAAAGTGAAATGTAGATGAAGCGCAGACTAAACTAACTATCATTGCAAAGGTAAGAAATGGCAAGCGCATATCTTGAAGACTCCAAAAAGGGTAGATTGGTAGGAGGCACACTTCCGTAACCAGAACTAAGGGTCTGCAAATGCCAAGAGTAATTGGGCCAGATTCAATAAACAAGATGAATAGTTACTAGGAATGGTTTCGGGGTACCATCTAATATGTCCAGATATAAATGGGTCACATCTAGATGCATAATGTCCAGCCATGCTCATTCAGGTTGGGAATTTACACTTCCTGAGTATCAGATACCCAGGAAGTACAAGACATAAGTTAAATTTTTTACTGATGCAATAGCTTCTATATATACAGAAGTGCACTAACTTATAGTAAAAGAAATATAATCTAGAAAAATATGAGTAAGAATATATTTCTTAGTAGAGAAACATAAGTACAAATATGTTTGACCCTCAAAACCTGCCAAGAAAAACCAGAAAAAGTGCATATAAATCTAAGATAGCATGTAGGAAATATTAAGAAAATATTATAAATCTAGTATGTAATCAATGTGCATAAATGTGCATAAAAGATAAAGAAAATCTCATTTATCCCGTAACCAGATAAGAAAATAACCTAGAAGTTTCTCGTCCATATTCAATAAAATATCTATGAGATTAACATAAATATGACTCAGCTGTAGTAATCTCTACAGTGTACAGTTTCTAACCAAAACCTAACCAAGTGAGTAAAAATACAATGTTTATCATTAAATATATTGAAACGTAATATAGGAAAGAAATTTCAATAGTATTGAGCCTACAAAAAGTAAGGGCAACATTTAGTTCCAGGACCTAATCATGATAATCTAGACAGATTAAGTCTTAAGTTCTCATCTTCTTCAAAAAAACAAAATAATAATTTCTAATCCTAACTAATTATACCCCATGCTATTACTGAACCATGCCTAGTATAGTAATACTATTGAATACAGATATTGTGGTAGCATTGGCTCAGTTTTTGTGTGATTTATTTAGAGCCAAGAAAAAGCAGTATCAAATGCATGCTTATCTAAGTACATCAAACCTCTTAAAAACATACATTATTTTATCACATACTTTTACTCCCTCTAATACTTACTTACAATAAACTAGCATCCCCGCGATCTATGCTCGAGCACGTTGTGAATATTGAAAGTCTGGGAGAGAAGATATGGATAGAGCGTCTTTTCTTAGCACTCTCTGAGAATGTGCTCACAAATACACCCAACTGCACATCTCATCATAAATCACGTGTACGCTCAGAAATTTCCCTCTGTGCACCTACCTTCATTGTTATCAGATTGTCATTTTTGAATAAGATAAGATTGCGCACATCTGATTAGACTGTCCAGTACATAGTAGAGATAGTAGAGATAGAGGACTTCTTGCAAACCTTGAATTGTCAATCATCTTCATTTTAAAGCATCTGAGAAATTATAGTTTCAGCAATATTAGGTCTGTTGCTTCTTAGCTGGATTTCCTCCAGTAAATCTTTCTCCCTTTCCAGTACTTCTGTAGTTAGTAGATTAGATGCTAGACATCTTATGATTTTAGTGCTAGTAGATGTCTTAATTGAGTGTAGTTATGTCATAATATTCATATTTTAGATTATGAATTTACTATGGGATGAAGTTCTCCTTCACAACATGATACTGCAGCTTGCCAAATGCCACTATTCAACAAACCAAGTACTCTAACCCTTGCAGGAGTAGTCTATTTGCTCCTTAAACTGTTATATTGTAGTGTTGAAGGCATTCTTTGAAGGTTACTTTTTATGAAGATATTGGTTGTGCTTGCAGGATGTTAGTAAATGTTACAAAGAATCTTGTACAACTATCAGGTACAATAGTTTTAAACTATATATTATTGAAATTCTTGATTCATTTCATATGTATTCTCACTCATTATATTTTTGCTTCAAACTTCCTTTTTCTTTTTTGTCTTTTTTGTCTCTTGCTCTCCTCAACTGCTATATTACTTGTAATAAAAGCCAAAGTTCACTACTACACTAGTACTGATTGTGGTAAGGCTTCTGTGGTTATTGCCTAGGCGAGGCGAGACTCGTAATATTTAACCGGACTTGTAGTATCCTTGTATTTTATGTTAAGATGAAGAAAAGTAAAGGGAAGATAAGTGAGGGGGGGGGCGCAATGCCTATAGGTAGGCTTATAAACAGGAGATTGAGACACATAGTCACATGGTGTCACTTGTGTGGGGAGTTCGTGGTAAGAGCACAAACATGATTCTGATCAAACTTTACACAAAACGGGTATGATAAGCCCCGAGTGAATCCGGTCCGTATCTCGAGTGACAAAGTATGACCCATATTCCTCATGTGCAGAGACCTTGAGTGTAAGAAATCCCTGAAGTGAGAAGATAAACTTCTTGTATTGGAAATACTTGTGGGATATGATAAACCATAATTTTCCGGGTGGTCAGCGAAGCTACGAGTATACAAGTGGTTGGGTCGCCCCCACTCTTAAGATAGGTCGTCAGTAGATTCCCGAATAGCGAGAAAGACACATATACCTTACACGAGGAACTATAGCATATCATACATAAAGCCCAAAATTAATGATCTCGTTGCTGTTGCCCCCTCAGCTGATCATAGCTCCCTTACCCATGTCTCCAGCTCAAACACAACGACCAAAAGAGTCACTTGGTTGAGCTAGACTCACCATGCAACCCCCGAGTGTAGAACTTAGCGTGGGGAAACCTGTTGGTGGGGAGAATACAGATGACTCGACATACATTTGGGACTTTATGACCCTTTTAATAGCTTGGCTGTGATTGTTCTTTTCAGTTAGTTAGTTTACCAACCCCATATTGGTTTCTCCTTTCTTCCGGTTTTCTTTGATTATTTTCTATGATTGTATTGACGAAGTTACGGGCAAGTTCCCCGATTCGTGCCCCTACTGCACGTCTCGAATATCATGCGGGACCTGATTTTCCCAAATTTTCAAGTCTCTTGAACCCAGCTGGTTCGGGCCCTGGGCTGGGAAAATCCTCTACTTTTCTCCGGGATCTTCTTGTATTTTCAGGTTTCTTGGACCATTTTCGCTCAAAACCTTGGATCAGGATGGTCAAGCCTTTTGGTTCAAACCCCTCCAATTTCAGCACGTTTTTCCTGCTCCCTACAGCCTGGATGTGCCAGAAATGTCGCGGTAGTGATAGCTTTCTACCTCCTTGGAGGATTGTGGTCAGGTTGTTTCCTATATCGCCCCTGATCTGCCCTCAAATTTGGGATCTTGAAGGAGGGGGAAGGGAGTTGAATCGAGGTTTTGTTTCTTTATTTGCTCTGTGAGTGTATTGATTTATCGGTCTTTTTTTAATTCGCACTGGTTAAGAATTCTTGCACGGAGGAAGCAAAGTTGAATATCAAACATTTTTTATCATCCCAGCAAACCTAAACAAGAAACACTGATACAGTGCACACACCTTGTGATGATTATCCAGAATCAATTCCTATGGAATTCGCAGTGAGCGACCCTTCATGAAGGTCGAGGTTTAGCATATAGCCTTTCTTGCTAGTCCCCTCTATTTTTATACACTGAAACCCAATTTCATATACCGAGTGACCCATTGTGACGTTAATTCTCCAAACCTACCGTCGGGAGCTACAACCGTAACCTCGGAACAAGTGGCGAGTTAAATCGTTTGCATTCAAGAGACTTTTGGCTTCAGTTTGTAGAAGATAACTAGTGTTGAAAGTTCTAGATCGATGTTGGTCGATTGAGATAGATTGTGGAGGTTTCGGGAGCCTAGCGAAGAGTCCAGAAGTTCAATGAATTAGTGTAGAGGTTGAGAGATTGATAGGAGATTCTCCGGACATGTCTTTCCTTTGTTATCACGGGAGTGTATGGAGGAAAGGGTAGCATGCTTGGAGAGATATGGATAGGTGTGGTGATTCATGGAATGATGGGGATACATTGTTTATGTTTTACTTACACACCGGTATTTACCGTTGGTTTAGAGAAGAGAGAGTGAAGCTGTTTTTTCCTTACCATACGCTTTTGTGCACGTCCTACCACAGCCCCCACATAGTCCTTTAGTGTTTTTCTCCACCGCTGCGCAAGTCAGTTATTGACTGATATACTCCTCCGTCACAAGAACTATGGGAATCGTTGAGGTGAATTATGAATACACAGCTGGCTCCCCACATTCTACACCATCCATGCCTAGCTACCAGATTCTCGAATAACGCGGATTGGTACATAATCTTGTATACGCTATACAACGAAATGGCAATAAAAAAATCTAGAAGATCTAATCGTTTGTTTAACTCCTTTCTTCCTTCTAGCCTATCTCCTCCCTCTTGTCAATCACGAAGCATCCACTGAGAGACGGGGTGGAATGGGCGGGATAAAGGAAAAACGAAAAGAGCAGAAACAGAGTCAACAGATATCTCCCACTAGGTAGCGGATACAAAAGGAAGCTTCCTGTAAACTCTCCACATCGCCTGAAAGTGGGTGCTGTTAGGCTGTAGGCACAAAACTAGCTACAACTGGGGAGAATGGTCCCCAACTCCATCGGGGTCTCAAGGGGCCTATGCCAGTACTATTTCCCATTTAAGGAACTGCAGTATGCACAAGGGCCCAGATTCCCCGCTACCAACACCCCTTGACTCCTAATTAATTGCCATAGTTCCCCAGGCATGCTCCACCCACTGATCGACGACGATACCATCATTGGTATCAAACATCCCCAACCACAAACTTCAACCTACCAATATCGCTCAACTCTAACGCAATTCTTGGCGTTAGATATTTTCCTATAAATACCCACCCCTTCTCTTCCTCTCCTTTCCGTCTTCGAGCCACCCGGCCAACCCAACAATCCCAAACATACCAGCCCATCCATCGGAGAGATCCCGCAAACCGGAGGTCCAGGAGATGTTCCCCTATCCGTGCTTCTGGCTCAAACTCAACAGCCGAAAAAGTCGGTGAGTCAAGCCAGGGCTATCATGCAGCTCTCGAAAGTAGGCCGATGTTGTTTTGGCCTCTTGATAAGAAGAACATAGGTAACCCCCCATGCATTCTTGGTACCCGAGGGTGTATTTGCAATAGATTACCGGAGGCCATTCCTTTGAGTTGGTTTATTTTTTTTAACAAAGCTCTATGGTATTAACGAAGTGAAGAGGAAGCTATAAATACGTGTTTCTCTACACTTGGCTTAGAATATTCAACAAAACAGACCCAACCTCCCTCCGCGCCAGGATTCCCCACTCATGCGAGCCGGGGAGGCAAAGAGACAGCAGCAAATCTCTCGAAGACCAGAGTCCAGCACCTCACATATCCCATCCCAACCAGTGATTCCAAAAAGCCCAACCCAACCCCTTCTCCCCATCTCTCAGGCCCCCAAAATTGACGAAATATCGAGGGATATGCGCCAATCAACCTGACCAACAACTTCAGTGAAGGAAGCTATCAACTCTCACGACACTTTTCACCCTGGCACGAAGGATGCCATCCACGAGTGATATTAGATGATCATCTCGAGTCCTGAGCAAGGCCAACCCAGGCCAAACACTTCAATAACAGTCCCTCTCTCCTCGACTGCAATTCTAAAATAGGCAGTAGTGGCAGCAACTAGTACTAGCATTGCTCACTCCTAATACGAGTATTCGATGCAATTTCTCAATGCTGATCAAAACCCTGACATGATATACATACAGACTCTAAGGGCTTAGTGACACAGCTAGCAGTTTTCGACAGCATGCATAGCAAGGACGTCGGTAACCATTGACAATTCGTCATCAGTTCGCGAGCATTGTACTGCATGAAGCGACTATTCTTCTCCTGGCAGACAATCCCGCGGAAGGTTCCTTGGTTGTCTCCGTTGTTGCAGCGTACGCTCGAATAGAGCTTCTAAATTGGTAGTAAACGAGTGCTTGGTAACTACTTATTCCCCTCTCGCAATTTCTCCATTCCAAGGCTTATGGATAGCTTGGCCCGGGCCTTAGTAATTATCCACGCACTGGATCCCCGGGATTTTGCTCGAGCAATGCCAGGACCATAATGCGTACGAGTTATTACTATACTCCGGGGTGCTCCAGTGACCGTGCTAGGTGATTTCTGCTGCTGAGAGCATACCCACTGGGTTCTCCGCACATACTATCCCCTCCCCGCAGCTAGGATAGCAAAGGCACTTAAGAGGCCCAATCCAGATATTACCGTACCATCCTTACGCTCGAGGAAGTCCCCCCGTAGTGACAATCGAATCTCCTCTCAGGCTGCCACAATCAACACGGCAGGTAGGTAGGCAAAATTAAGAAGAGCACCAAGTACGACAATACGAATGGGTAGCAACAACCATGGAAGAGCGCCTATTCAACCACCATAGATCCCAATAGCATGCGCAAAAAACTGTACACGGTAGATAGGATAGATCAGAACAATCTCCCTAGATTCCAACGGAATGTAATTGTCTCAAACCCTAAGGATTAACTCCGTCATTCACCATAACCGTACTTTAACACCAAAATCAGCAACCCCTTCCACACCGACCTTCCCCTCCCCAAGAGGTACCACTCTTATGATAGTAATAGCATCCTCAACAAGTAATCGAAACCGCCCGATAACCGCCGAGGCAGTCGACCGTACGCAAGCATTCCACGTACCGGATCGTACCGCACCGGAATCCCCCGACAAAATAATCTCCAAGAAAACCTCCCGCCTCCTCATCACCAACCCCAACCCCCATCCCAACACAAACCGGCGAAAGTCTCTATCATATTATCATACCAAGTTACACCCCGGCAATACCACAGCTCTCCCTTCAACTACGAGTGACACCACATGTTGGGTGACAATGTTCACCATCACATACCAGTATTCAACAACACAAAGGTGAATAAGATGAAGAACTAGAAGAAACACTCCACTCCGGCCTGGCTTGGATTGGCCTTGACCAAATTGTCTTGAACAACTCACTAGCCACCTGACCCACTTTCTTTCATTTCCTCATTCTTGCCCGCTGAAGTTTAATTGAAACTTTTTTCTTTCCACACCCACCCCTGTGACATACATACACCCCGCCAAAAAAAAAAAAAATAACATAAAATAAAACAAAGACGGACCAAATAAAGTAGAGCAACCTCGCTACTATCAAACTTTCAGCCCGGGTCCAAAGATCTGGACCCTGATCGTCCGTATCTCTCAGTTCTGGAATTACATTACACTACCTATCCCCGCCCCATCCCCTATCTAGGCTACGCAAAGAGGAGTAGACTCCAGCCTCGTATCGTAGAAGCGATACAAGCAACCCTCAATCGGTAGTCCAGTCAGTCCGGCCATCAAGCCGCACACACCACACACAACCCCCCCCGGGAGATGATATTACTATATGGCACTTATAATACCCAGGGCATCCGATCGCTCACTTGGTTGACCCCAGCACCGCACTTTGCCAGGCTTACCCTTGCCTTTATATCGGCAATAACATACCGGATCAAGACCCTCTGAGGATCATTTTTCTTCTTTCATTTCCCCATCCCTCCCTGCCTACACTTTATTTCCTTCCTTCCGATGCATGGAAGGAATGACCTTTTCCTTCTTCCTTTCCTCCTTGCTTCCTTCATTTCTTCCTTCCCTCCTTCCTCCCCTTCTTGCCCCTCTCCTCCCTTCTTCTGTGCCACCCGCGACGTGCCTGTGTGCTGTATGCTCAAGCTCAGGTTCCGCGAGGTTTTTTTGTGCTAGAGCGCTGTATAGCATCGGGAGGGGCAATTGCGCTAATGCAGAACCCGCCCTGCCCTGCCCTGCCCTGCCCTGGCGGGGTTTTTTTCCGGGCGCCGGAACGGTGGAGAGGAGTGAGGGTGGTAGTAAATGGGTGGGTGGGGGCAGAGAGAGCGATGAGATGTTTGGTTGAGACATCGTAATTCACTCGAAAATGAGTTTGGTTTCATGAAGCTTGCACAAGTTATCCAGGGCACCGGCATGGGTGCGTACGGTTTCCCCGGGGTTTGCTCTTATAAGTTAAGTTGTAGGGTGGTTTAGTAGATGGTTTCGCCGACAGAAGTCGAGTGATGTACCAGTGATTTGGTAAATCTATGTGTCGTGGCGGCTTATCGATGTTCAATAAATCACTTCCATCCTCTAGACTGTCACCATTAAAGTTACATGATAGAGCAGCACTTCACGAGTAGTGGTGGCCGCAAGAAAGGACTCTCCGTCTCCAAGTCATTTTTCCTCGAGGCTAATGGCGAGGCTGACCTAATCAGCGAGTTCAGTAGAGTAGGTATCATGCCCGTAGAGCAGAGAAAATAAGGCCAACCAAATCGGACAATCCAACTATCGATAAGCAACAGAGCTAACCGCAATGGGCATAGCTGACCAAGTTGACGAAAAATTCCGAACACCAGTTACTGTATTCCTTCTCTAGGTGTTCTGACTCTGACAGCGGGGATTAGACGGCTGACGGAGATAGTGGTTTGTCCTAGTCCTTCTATGGCACCTGTAGTAGGGAAACTCAGGCGGGTGATTATTTATACCATCGACGGATCCGTTAGCCAGGCAATCAATCAATCGGCGTCCACGTTCACATCAATTCTCCACCCATAGACTTCAATTCATCATTGAGGGAGGAGAAACTTGTATAGTTGACTACAAGCGCGGCACTACGGCGCACATGGAGTTCGGCTAAAACATTATAACAAATGTCATTATTCGTCCACTCCGGGGGGTTGGGGGTGATGCGTTTTCGATTTCGTTGACGTTGAACGAGTAATAAGATTTCGGTTAAACATGATATTGGAAACATGTGCAGGCACGGGGGGAAGGTTAAGACTCGATGTATCACGCACCATAAGTCAAAGAAAGATAGATATGATGCCGTGCCGTGGCCACCCGAGCTCGGTAAAAAAAAACATCATTATGGAGAGGGGGGGAGGGGTAGACACAAACAAACAAATAAGCGTCCAATGAACCAACAAACTATGATAAAACGAAACAAACGTTCCCAGAAACATCAGTAACCAGCGTGATACCCCATGACTCAAACACGGTTCATCATTCCCCCCACCTCTCACCAAAAGCGGCTACTATTCCAAAGTACCGCACAGCATTTACAGTGCGTATGAGTACAACAGCATACTCGCACCGTCCTCGTACCCGACAACTCATCCCTTCCCCACTTAGGCGCAAGCACCACCACCATACTCGAGTACCGTTGCCTACAGTACTCGTACCAGAACTCGATCAATCACTTGACTACAACCCCCACCCCCCACCCCTCGTGACCACAGCCCAGCAGCACAACAGCACGTACAGTAAGCAAAGAAACGAGGAGAGTGAGGAAAAAAAAAAGGGGGGGAGCAGAAAATCCCACCACCACCAACTCAAAAACTTGACTAAGAAAAAAAGTAAATGAGAATTAGTAAAACCAGCTGGCTTCCCATTGCCGTCCGCGTGGTCCGCCAGTGCCATTACCAAAATAGGACACTATAACCTCCCGTGCTTACTTAGGGTGTGTGCTTAAGTCTGTAGAACTCCCAAAGTACCCAATAGTATTATAGGAATTCCGGTTGACTAGTAATAATCGAAAGGACTATTAAAAAAAAAAAAAAAAAAAAGTCTGTAGAACTCAGTCCTTTTAGGCTGGAGTTTGTATGGGCATGGAGATTGCATGCAGGCATAATTGGTGATGCCTTGCTGTGTCATAAAATTCAGAGTGAAATCTGAGGGGGTGTTTGGCACGCCGTTGTTTGAAATAATCTTGATTGCAAAACATGTTTTGGGCCAAATCATGTGTTGCAATAACATGTGGGTTTGGCACAACATTGTTTGTACATATGACAAAATCATTGTTTGAACACATGTGTTGGAATAATATTAAAATTTACAACAATAATTACTAAAAGAATAATTTTATGACAAATATATGTGAACTTATAAACTATATTTTAATAACCTGTGTATTATATAAGTCAAGTGAAAATAATATAATAATTTATAGAAAGTTAATGATAAAGTTGTAAGAAATTTTATGTTAAGGGCTGTACACAATACCATATTAATGAGGCTAAAACCTCTGCTATATATTGTTGACCACTGAGTTTGGAATTAAGACTTGAAATGTGAGTTTTATATTGGTTAAGCTCTTCATCAATTTGTAAGAGTAAATTTGAAGCTTGTACTACAATGACTTCCATTTATAATACATTGTGGATATCTTCCTCATCATGATTGGTGGACTAGCTTGACTTGTAGTTTGTGGCTGTTTATTTTCATTCTAGGACTAATAATTATAGTAAAAATTCATACTTAAACCTTCTCAGATTTAAATAAATTCGTAATAAATTTATTTTCTTTATTTACAATTGAAATATATTAAGCATAGTACATTTCTTAGATTAATATGAGGTTTATAAAATATTATTTTCAAAACATGTGTAGAAACAATAATGTTGTTGGGTATACTCACATAATATTTAAACAATATTTATTGGTTATTTGTACACATGTATAGAAAACATGTTTTGAAAGGAAGATTATTTCAAACAACAGCGTGCCAAATACCACCTGAGTTTCTCCCCACTAAATCCTAATCTGTTATAATACATAATTATAATAGTTTCCTTCTGCATCTTTCTAAAGAAACTGGAAGCTGCTCTGGTCTCCTCAACAGGCCATGGTCAACATCACCACCCTTCTCCTCTTTACTCCTTACAGATAGTAGTATCTCATCTACTAAGTGGCACTATCCCTCATATAATAGAAATATACCTGGGAACATCTGGGACTCAAGGAGGCCAACTAGTTAAGACCTAAATACCTTTCTAATAGTTGTTTTAGCATTTAGATCTACTCCTCTTCTCTCCACTCCATAGTTGCAATCAGCTAGTATCCTACTACTACCCCACTAGTTCAAGTTCTCTCCTATCTGGCATACACTCAACTATTAAACATAATTTTCCACTTATAGCTAGCACCTTCCTATTGACTAGCTTCCTGTGACCCTTCTCTTCTCTCTCTTAAGCCATGTGCACTTCATTCCAGCCCCCCTTAGCCAATGATCTTTACTATTCAGCACTGCCTTGAACTCACCTCTTCATCTCAGGCGGAGTTCTGCTCCTTACTTTTTAGTTTACTTTGCTCCTAGTATTGAACTACATGTCTACAAGTATGACCTTACTTAGTACTCTGAATCAGTTGTTAGTAGAAGTTTGAAACTATATGAAATCAGTCACCTAGTATTAGGAGTACCAGGATCCAATGCTCAGAAACTATTCTAAGTAGGGTAACCTTACTCAGAATCAGAATCTCTGGTCTCTAACACCCCTCTTCAGCCCACTTATGGGGCCAGTATGTCATTATACATATCTATCTTAGTTGCATTCTGTGACTATAGTGCAACAGAATTGAAAGTGTCAGAATAACACTGCATACCTCACTACCATCTGTCAGACCAGATCCTGTTTATAGCTTATATAATAGGGGACTTTCAGCTCCGTCTGAAAGAAGGAGCTGAGTAAATCAGTTAACTACTCAGAGAGTTTCTAGGCTTCAAAGATATGATATCTTTGGTATAGGTCGTAGGTAATAGGACGTTTTCATTCAAAGACATGATATTGAATACTAGAGAATCTTCATGAAAAATCAACATATTCACATCCACTCTAAGATATTTAGAAGAGTCTAAAACCTTTAGGAGACACTACTAAAGAAGCCTATAGACTTTGCAGAGTATTACAACTAGGTTAAGGAATGTGTTATAGTTGTAGGAATTATCTCTAATACCAGACAACAACTAGAGCTCTGTTATATAGAACAACAAAGAGTTACCAACCATGGAAATATCTACTAATCAAGTAGAATAGCCTCTTGCGAATTAGTAGAAAGTTATCCAAAAGATATCTGTCAGTTGAATTAGGAGTTATGGAGTTTTAAAGTCAGCAACCTAGGAAGATTGCATTTATAACTACTCCTGCAAACACATCTTGCAAATGAAACTGATCATTTCATCAATAGGAAAGACAATTGGAGCCAACACAATTCAACCTGAGAACTAGGCCATCAGTCTAATAACTCCGAAAATTGGATAATTACTATTGAAAACAATACAGTTTCTAATTGGCAAAATAGTAATTACAGAAGAGATTGTGATGGTTTTCAGGGTCTCCTAGTGTTCACACTTCAGGAGAATACCCAACATTGCAAATTATAATTAAAGAGGTATATAATTTGTATGAGAGATAGATGTAGTCTGTGAATACTCAGATATGGAATATACATATTGAAATATCTTTTAAGCTTTTTGATATCATCAAGCAACAGAGAAGAGACCTTAATAATATAGTACTGTTCACACAATTCTATTCTACTTTACTTTACTCTTAGTAGTCATAAACGAAACGAATAACTCTTTGAGCCTTCCTAGACAAACCTCCGTCTATAAAACAATTCTTGATTGGCCTAGACAAGCCTGAGTCTTTATTGATCATCTCTGGCTAACACCCAGGTTATATTGTTTTCGACTTAAGTACTTATATTTTTGAAGTTTTCTTTATTAGATGTTTTCTTTTCATATATGCTTAGTGAGTATTACCTATCTATTTTGCAAGATTTTCTTGGTTTTAAAGGCTTGCATATGGATTTTTAATTGTATATGCTGCAGGCTACTGCTTAGAAGTAGTTTTTACACTAATTTCTGGTTGAATTTTGGTAACTTTATGTGAGACCCCTCCATATTCAAGTCATGGGATCCAATGATCAGGTATATCAGTAAAAAGAAACCTTGTATCAGATATATCAGCTGTATATCCTGAAGCAAATGTTCAATTAGTTGTATCTCATGCATCCTAGATGTCCTGAGTATCCGATTGCATGTAATAATCTATAAGTTCCAATTTAGCCTCATTCACCTTAATCTTTGCTGATATCCTGACATAAGAGGATATACAGTCTTGATTATAACACTAAGTCACATACTAGCCATTGGTATATCTACTAAGCACTAGGATTAAATCTAACAATTTCCATAAAAATAGGAAAAGTATAGTATCAAATTCTATTTTAGTCTCTTGACAAAGCTGGAAGCTAAAATGGCCTACTAGCAGAATGTAAAAATGAGTAATAGTTGTAATCACTAGAATAAGTAGTAACTTGAGTATTTTGTTAATTTTTTCCAAGAAGGTGACATGTTTATAATCAGGACTCTTGCAACTACATAATATCATAGTCAAAATATTAACAACAGGTCTATTATCTACTATTACTTATCAGTGCCTATATCATCAAAGCTAATAATTTAGAACAATATTCTACTCGATTTCAGCTTTCTATTATACTAAATAATATCCACCTACTGTGAGTTTCCTAGAAGTTACAGCCTATTGTATATTGAGGCAAGTTGCTAACCTTGACACTAAATTCCATCCTGAATACTATAATATGCAGGCTGATACTTTGTATCCTGGACCTACTCAATGCCTACTTTCTAGTGATGTAAAAACCATCTTCCTGCTACTATTATCTGTGGAATTATAGTCTGTTTTGTATCCTGACAATGTGCTGACTTTGATTCCAGATTCCTTCCTTACTACTATAACATATAGGCTAATACAATGCATTCTATATCTACTCAACATCGGCTTTCAAATGGTGTAAAAGATGTCTTCCCAGTACCATTATCTATAGAGTTACGGCCTATTTTGTATTGTAGTAAAATGTGGACTTTGATGACAGATGTCTTCATTAATACCCCAACATGCAGGCTGATGCTTTGCGTTCTAGACTGACTCAATGTCAACTTTTCAGCAGTATGACGAATGTCTTTTTGGTACTATTATATGTAAAGTTACAGCCTTTATTAGGTCCAGGTAAATTGTTAATGAGTAGGTTGACACTTTGCGTTCTAGACCTACTTAATACTAGCTTTGTAATGGTATAAAGATTGTCTTCCTGGTGCTATTATCTGTATAGGTACAGCTTATTTTGTATACTGGCTAAGTGCTAATATTAACACCAGATTCCATCCTGAATATACAGCCTTGCGGGCTAACAGTTTTCATTCTCGAACTTCTCAATACCAGTATTCCAAAGGTATAAGAAATAACTACTCAACATGAATATTCATAGAAATACTGTCCATTATGGAAGTGATTTTTACTGGTAAGATTCTGACTATATGCTAACTTTAACACCAAATATCTCAGGCTGTTACAAACCAGGTTGTAATAAAATAATGAGGAAAAAGAAAATTTTCACATGACTTATAACTATAAGTCATAGGTGTTTATTGTTTATTGTTTTTGTAATGACTCATACTTGTGAGTCATATGATATTATAATTTTTACACATGACTCACAAGTATGTGTTACAAGTTTCATGTATATGATACATATAGCACATATAACTTGCTATAATATTAATAACTAGTTGAAGTATATAATACAGTTAACTCAGAGAAGTCAGTTGAGAAATCTTACATAACTCATACATGTAAGTCATAAGATATAGTAACACAAAGGTATAAGTCACAATAGATTTAGGTTTAGGTGAGGTATTTATATAAGATTGTTTCAGGAACCTCTTAGGTATACCATGCTCTATCACTCCAATTTTCCTTCCACATAGTTTGACAATGCAATATCTGCTATTATAGACTCCCTCCCTTCTCTCCTCTACCTCCCTAATAGTTCCTGCCTATAGGTATCCTTAACTCTATCATACTCTTCTACCTCTCCTTAGCTTGCCTCTTGTCTGCTTGATGGAGGAGTTATTTAGGCTTGCCCAGTAGTCCTCTCTTACTATAAGAGCTCATTTAGTATTGCCACAGTCGGCTTCCTCTCTTCTTTTCCAGTCAGCGCTGGTAGCAGTGGATATCTTTCTCTCCACTTGTACAATCTCCATTGGAGAACAACTTGGCTAGTAACTTAGAGTCTATATCATAGTGAGATTCAACTATACCCTTCTAGTCATTCAGTTCAAGTATAGATCACCTTCCTCCCCTTGCCCTTCCAACCCCTTACCACCAATGTAATCCCTTCTACTAAGTAACACTATCTCTCCAAGAACAAGAGACTACATGAAAGATATAGTAATATGGTATTAGTTCAGTTCATAAAGTCAGGTTAACTATGGGGCCCCTGGCCCTTTCTCTTTTTCCACTTTAGTTGCATCAGCTAGCATACTACTACTTCACTCTCTCTTACTACCTCTGGCAGCACCTTTGGCCCTCCATGATGGATAGTTTGTAGCTCTCATTTAGCCAAGACCTCCTATCATACTTACTAGGTTAACTTGACTTTATAGCAGCCTCCTCAAGC
>NW_003298975.1:17295-69707 GCF_000151645.1 Tuber melanosporum
TTTGTTGTTATTGCCAACCTTCTCTTCAGGGCGCTCACCCAGCTATATTCCCAAGGCGTATAATTATGCTACTTATAGGACATTACCTATTCATTATTTCAGCTTCATGGAAAATGCTGGTTTTATAAGACTAGCTAGTACATCTGATTTTTGTAAGCAAGGGGTTGGCTTTAGTCCTCAGTTTAAAGTTTCCTTATTTTTGGTTTTCTTCTGTTCAGTTCAAGATGTACTGTTAAGACAGAGAATTTCCTTACTTTGAAGAATTGGTTTTTGAGCTTTCTGTCTTTAATGTTGTAGATATCTGTACAGAAGAGTGGCAGGAGAGCTTTTTACACTGAGGGTGGGTTGAGTATTGGTAGCTTTATGTGAGACCCCTCTGTATTCAAGTTGTGGGATCTGAGAATCTAGCATCTGGCTTTTGGTATTAGTCTTTCTAGTTTCATGCTTTTTCGTCTAGCTGCTTGAGAACAAGGCAGTGTGGAGGTATAGGATCTGTATAGCTAATGCTGAAGAGACTCATATACCTTACAGTATGTAGAAATATAGAAATAAACTAGACAATAAAGAAAGAAAGAAAAAAGTACCTCCTAAGTATACCGCACTTTATCACTCCTATTTTCCTCCCACATAATTTAACAATACTATAATTAACTATTATGGGCCATCCACTCACCCCTCTACCCTCTTAATAGCTTCTACCTATAGGTACATAATATTATATTATATTAGGTTTTTATACACATGACCTGTATTGAGATCACATGAAATATTTTTTGATTAATAACTCATCTGAGTAGTATGATGGTATAATTGTTGTTTGTACATATAATCTGTTTTGGGATTATGTGGGCTTTACACATAACTTAGACTTTAAGTCATGATCATTATGTTATATTGGTATTAATAGTTAGATAGGAATAAGCCTTGTAAGACTTGCTTAAATTTTGTACACATGACCTGTTTAGAAGTCAAGGAAGCTATGCATATGATTAGGAAGAAGGTTACAGGAGCTATGTGTATGACTAGAAAGAAGGACATGAGGACAAGGGATCATGTAGTCATATGGAACGCAGCCACAATCTATATGACAATTGGATTTGTAAGTGGGTTGTGAGAAAGTCTATATAAGGTAATAGGTTCAACCTTTGAGATAAATCTTCACACAATCACCTAAGTTATTTCCTAACATATATCTTTATGAATACTACTTTATATTCACACCTTACATATCTCACTTACGGGAAACCTACAACAAGTATAGTGAACAATAGTTACTATTAGAAAACTTAAGAAAATAAGAGTATCTTCTTAGGTAACACAAGATAACTACAAGATAGTGTCTATATTGAAAAAGAAGAAGTAATAATATGTATTACTTCTATGATAAGACTCATTATCTGTTGAACGAATATATCTTGGAAGTGATCAAGGAGCAATCCTAACATCTAACCTCTCTTACCTTTACCTTACTTATCTTCTGCCCACTTGATAAGGAGGTTATCTTGACCTTCCCCAGTAGTCCTTTCTTACTTGAAAGACGTACTTGAAAGACTTACTTCATTTTAGCACTGTCAGCTTCCTCTCTTCACTTCAAGTCAGCACTAGTAGTGGTGGACGTCTTTCTCTCCACTAACATAATTTCTATTAGAGAAAGCCTTTGTTAGTAAATTTAATATCTGTCTTACTGTGAGATTCAACTATACCCTCCTAGTCTTTCAGATCAAGTTACAGTCACCTTCCTCCCCTCATCCTTCTATCTCCCTACCACCAGCAAGATTCCTTCCTCTACATAATGCTATCTCTCACAGTACCAAAACCTATATGAGAGATACCATAATATAGCAATAGTTCAATTTTTACGGTCATATTTGCCCTAGAACCTCTAGCCCTCCCACTATTCTCCCACTTCTATGATATTAACTCCCATACTACTATCACCTTTTCTTTGTCTAATATCCTCCTACCCTCTTTCTCCACTATGTAGTTTTTCAGAGTTTCTGCCAACTACCTACTTACAGTCAATCTTTAGCTAGCAACTTACTGCTAGGCGGTATCGCCTCTGCCAACCTTCTGCTTCTTAAGTCCCATGCCAGGGCTCTCCTCTTCTCAGCTAGCAAGTTATAGTATTGTACTACCTCTATGGCTCAGCTGGTTGGGGGTATCAGCCCTCAGGCTTTTTACCAGCCATCCACTTCAAGGGTAGTTTTATATACAGCCATGTGGTGACTGGGTAGACTCTTGATACTCTCTTTTATAGTTTTTTGTAGTTTATAGATAGAGTTTTTCCCTATGCTATTTCACCTAGCTTGTTTAGTTTCCTTTCTGTTGGCTACATGTAGTTAGTTGAAGGAATGTTTTTTATGCAAGGAATGTTCTTGAGCTTTTTGTTGGCTTCTTGGAGAGACCCCTTCACATTCAAGTCATGAGGTCTTCAGACTGGACACCTGAGTTGATCGTCCTTGGAGTATGTGCATTTGAACCCATACCTCAAGGTCTTGAGAGTACAGAATTTCTCAAAGTCCATGGAGGGATGATTTTGTTTACGTCATAGCTAACACTGCATACAAGTTCTTTTACCTTAATATTATATACATGATAAAAAAATTAAAAAATTAAAAAGATCTTCCTAGGTATACTCCTCATACAATCACTTAAGTTCTTTCCTATACCATTAGTTTGAATCTATACCCTGATCTACATACAAATATCTCCGGTGAATATATATAAGAAAAGAAATCTCACTTAAACTAATAAGCGAAATTAAAAGAATATATTAATAGGCATTATCTTAAGTGATAATGTAGATGAGAGGTCTAAGAACTATTGAAATATCAGAGAAATAGGTAAGGTCATTATCAGTTAAAGTATTAACATACAAAGAGTAGGATTATTACATGAGCATCCTTTATACACAGTACTTCATACTTTATAACAATAATCTACTTGATACTAGCTTTCTAACAGTATATAGAACATCTATTCCTCATTGGTATTTGTAGAGATATAGCCTATTATTCCTATTAGACTTTGTATTACTCCTGTATCTATATTCAATTTTTGTAACCTAGTATTCATAAAGATAAATTTTAAAGCACATTATTAAAGCTCTTTTTTGCAGTAACTGTCACGAATGTGACTTGGCACAGAAAATGGTTTTCACATGACTCATGATTATGAGTCATAGGTATGTTATTGTTTTATGCATAACTCATTTGGGTCATATAACTTACTATGTTATGTTTCACACATGACTCGATTATGAGTCATGGGACGTACGCCTGGCAAGTATGCCTTGCGAGTGTGCCTTATGGGTATGCCTTGTACATATGATTTATGTTTTGCACATAACCTTATTATGAGGTTATTGGTTTTGTGCATATGTGTAACGATCCCTCTCTGGACAATTAGTTCTTGGCAACGGGGAACGATACTTCTCTTTCCTTTCATTTTCTCTCTTCATCTTACAATAGATCTAGGCCTCTGCCTTCGTTACTGATAGTATAAGACCTTTGTCTTCTATCAGGAACGCCTATCGTAAGCTTTCTCTAACTCGTCTTCATGACGAGCACTTCTTGGCATAATGATGATGTTGCAATAACAATAAAGATCGTAAAGGTGTTTTATATTTGTTAAAGTAATAAGTAGGAAAAGTACTTAGAATTCAATCTAATTTTATTTATACTAGTACCGCCGACACCGGCATACGACCAGTCTCCCCCACACCCCATAAAAACAAACTATCTAAAATACACTACCGTGGACCATTCCGCCTCGCAATCGCTCCCCCCAAACATAAATCCAAAAATCACTACCTATATGGGCTCACGGGCTCTCGCAGCAACTAGTGCTACCCCGGATTCACGCGTCTTCCCATCTCACTTCCCAGCCACCGCCTCAAACCCTCCCCCCTATCCGCCTCCAACACAATCTGACCCACGTACTCCACAAACGAAACATACAGTCTATCCCAACACCCTTCTGTTCTTTTATAATGTAGTCCCAGGTCCACGTACCCTTCGGCTAAAATCATCCCACAAAATAAACAACGCTCCTCCTGTAGCAATCCTTTTGTCTTGGACCACTGCAAAACTATCGACGTCCGAGTCGCAAGGTCCAGCTCGTCCTACCGCTGGTGTCGAAAATGCCAAAACCAGTCGTGACACGTTCGTAAGCAGCGGGGCTTTTTCTCAAAGTGTTCGGAGAAGGTGACTCGTTTCTGGGTGGGCGTCGCCGAAATCGCAGCCCCACAGCAGGGACAGTCACAGCGTCGTTGGTCAGGCAAGAAAAACCACTTCTTCAGCATGGTAATCAGTCCTGGCAGAACGCAGCCGCTGCCATCATGTTTTTTCTCGCACCGGGTGCAGGTCCTGGGATCCTCCACCGTCGCCAACTGACCACTTCTTTCCACCATTAGTGTGCCGTCAAAGGGGTTTCCTGCCACTACCAACTCCCCATCCACCGTCTCAATATGCCGGGGAATCCCTAGGCCTAACCACCTGTGACTCACCCACCAGGATTTCTACCGCGATATCGCCGAGTCCTTATACAAGTCCTCATCAGCAGGGCGTCCCATAGCATAGCGGGGGCACTTAGTCCAGTGGTGTCTGTCATCCTTCCCTTCACATCTGTCATGCCCAACCAAACCAGTCCCGCTGCGAATTCTTAGCAAAACATAGGAGTCCATAGGGCTGAGGCTTCGAAGGTGTCGAGGTGCCCTAGGTTCGCGGGCATAATACCCGTGTCCTTCCCTGTCGTGCCACGAACCCCACTCTGCTTTTCGCAACTCTCGGGCCAACGCCGCATGCCCGATTCCAAAGCTAACCCCTTCCCAAAGCAGGGGGCGCAATGGATGACCCACACATGCCTTAGCCCTCTGGTCCACCATTTCATTGCCATCAATGCCCATGTGTCCCGGAACCCAGCTGATGTTGACGTAGCTAAACTCATTAAGTAGTGGTGCCATGACTTCCCACAGCTCAGCCATATCCCCTTCCGAGAACATTCCGTCTACCAGGGCGAGAGCAGGAACGCAGTCCAGAAACACATGGACCGGGCACCTCTTGGCCATTCCTCGGGCATATCGAAGTGCACAGACAACCGCAAACAGCTCGCACTCGACAATACTCCAAGACGGGGGAACCGAGCACCCGTCTACACAGGTTAGGGCCCCTTTCTCAAATACCGCCCATGCCACACCAGCCCCTTCAGAGGACTTTGACCCGTCCGTGTATACAACCACATCCGAGGTTCTGCAAAGGCCCAAGTACTGAGAACGGTATCGCGCAGCCATCACCGCCTTGCCTTTTCCGATCATAATTGTGGGGCGGCGGGTGAGCTCCTTGTCTGAGGTCTGTCGGTGTACCACCATTCCTTCCTGCTTCCAGTCATGCCGTATCTCACCGAACCACGGGTATCGATCACAGTGCCGGTAGTTAATAAACCGGCTGTAGCATCTCCTCTGCAGATACCTCCCTTGGATTGCAACAGGTGGTGTTCCGAACTCAGCCAGCAGTATATTGTTTGCCAGCCTCATAGGGGTCCGGAAAACCGATCGAAGACAGTCGTTGACGTGGACCTGAATCTGTTTCACATACGACCCATGGTCGGTTACAAACTCAAGCCCGTAGTATACGGTCGGAAGGTAGGCTGCCTGCACCAAGCGGTAAGTCTCCCACGCCCCAAGCCCTCCAACACTTCCGAACCTTCTTCCCAAAGCCAAAATCCTCCTCCTAACACCCAACCCCCTATCCAACCAATACTTTACATGAGAAGAAAAGTTAAGAAATACATTAAACCTATAGCCAAGAACCCTCAAATCCTCAGAAGGTAAAACCATTTCTCCCAGCAATTCCATTCCTCCCCACGCCCTATCCCCAAACCCGATCCACTGGGTCTTGAGGGCACTAAACCCCATCCCCCTATCCCTTGCTATTCTATCACAGTCTGCAAAAATTTCCCCCGCATGGTATCGGGCAGCGTTGCAAGAATCCGCAGCCACCATGATGACCCCGTCATCAACGTATGAGATCACCAAATGTCGGACCCCAGGGGAGTAGCGCATTCGCAGTATGAATATATCCGCTACGTAGACCCCGAAGAGAAATGGGGAGAGGGGCGAGCCCTGCAACACCCCTTTGCTAACATAGTAGGTTTTAGAGATGCATCCATTAAAACAGAAACGAATCGACCGACAGGAAGTCCACCTTCGCACCCATTGGCACAGGTTCGACGGACACCCCTGGGCGACCAGGAAGTCTGACAGGAGGTCAACATTAATGTTATAGAAACCCCCCTCAACGTCCATAGACAAAATCAGCCGTTTATAGCACTCATTATGTCGTAGAAATTCGAAGACCACTGCCATAGCGTCGTGAACCTCCCTCTTCCGGCGAGAACCAAACTGCGTCTCCCCTAGATCAAGACACGCAGCTAATCTTAACAGGACCACGCGTTCTGCAACCTTCGCAGGGGTCGGGAGGAGGTGTATCATTCTCCATGACTTGACGACATCGTACCTGGGCTTGTCAATCTTCGGTATGAGCACCACTTCTGCCCTATGCCAATCCAGAATATCATGACGCAGCCCGTAGTCAACCAGACGTCGCAAAGTTGTTGTATCCCTCCGCCTCCAGAATTGTATAAAAGGATACCCAATATCGTCCTCGCCTGGGCCCGTGTTCGTAGGGGACCTAGCGAGGGCGATCTCCATTTCCTGAGCACTATCCATGTCAATGATGGAGTCCTCCCAAGGGGCAGGATCGCCAGGGGATAGCTGTTGTGCAATCAGGTCGCTGATGTCGGAATGTGTAGAGGCGTAGGACCCATCTGGTCAGGCCATGGAGGGAAGTGTTCGCTTGGCTTCCAATTTTCGTGCTAACCGAAAAATGTCCAGGTCCCGACTCTCATCTATCTTGGTCCTAATATGTTCGAACCTGGCCCTCAACAGGCAAGCCCGGTACACACTCCTGACCAGTTTGTAGTCCTCCGTCCGTTCCGTCTTGCATTTGGAGTACCGTCTTAGCTGAGCCACATCTAACCTCATCGTTTCCAACTCCGGTGTCCACCACTTGCACCGACCTCTGCCAATAGAGGCCCGCGGGAGTGCGTCCACCACACGCCTCACCCCTTCCCACAACCTCTCATCTTCCACTTCTTTAAGGGCATCCAGCTGCTTTCCAACCTTCTCCCAGACTGCTTTCTTCCAAGCCGGCCTTCGACGCATATTGTTGTCAGGAAGGTCCACTTTCAGCTTAAGGGCTTGAGCACTATCCTCACAGCCAGCAGTGCCCATGTATCGATGTCAGACATACGGTGCCCGGTGCAGGCAAAGGGCGATTCTGGAAATGTCTCAGAAGGTTGGCACTGTCGGAGGTACCATATTGATATCGCGTGTCGGGGCCATGAACCACTGTTTCAGCCACCGTCCGCCCGTATTGTTATGGTCCGCATTGGGGTCCCAGTCTTGATGTCTGGCATTGAAGTCCCCGAACGCGATGTCAGGTTCCCCAAGCTCATCCAACCACCGTAAAAACTGGTCTTTGGTATAGCCCGGTCGAAAGTAAACTCCAGCGAGTACCTTCTTTACCCCTTTCTCCCAATACCCAATCTGAGCACTGCCTTCCCCATACCTCACCACCTCAAACAGCCCACAAACGTGGGACCGTACAAATACCTCAACACCTGACCCTCTAACAAAGGAAAACAAATCCCATCCATCAACATCCACTGGTACATGCTGTCCCTCTCGATCAACAGGAGGTTCAATAATAAAAAACAAATCAACAAAAGAAAACAAATCAAACTCCAGCGCCCGATTCCGACTACTCCTCCCCACGTTTAATGCCAATGTCGTAATAAGCATTAAAAGGGGGCCTCAACTGATCCACTCTGGCCACAAGGGCCAGAGGAATAGGCGGAGCCGGTATCCGGATCTCGGGCAACCCAACTCGTTTCCTCATCATGCGGTTTGGTCGCAGTACCAGCCCTAGTTTTTAGAATTCCACGTACTTGGGAGGGGGAAGGCTGTTCCAGTTCCTTACCTTTAGCCTTTTCTGACTTACGGCGGGGCATTTCTTCCTCCTCATCACTGCTAATTTCGACCAGCCTGGGTGTCGGGGACCTTCCACGGCTGCGGCTTTTTCTTTTTCTATTTCTTTCTGTCCTCCTGCCCTGCTGTTCTGGTTTTTTGACAGCTTCCCTAGCTGGTCTTGCCGGTGTAGTTATTCCTTGTCCAACAGGCGAGGAAGGGGGAGTCGGGGATGACGATTTGATACCTGGGCATCGCTCATATCCTGTGAAGTGGTCCATCCGGTCACACAGCCAGCACTGTCTCCTGGTATGTCCACAGGCCTGACCCACCCCTCCGGGACAGGCCAGCTTACTGCACATGTGTTCCCGAGAGAAGTGTTCTCCGAAGCAGAACCGGCATCGAGGGGGGCGGCCACATGTCGCTTCAAAGTGTCCAGTTTCCAGGCACCTACCACATACCTTAAGGGGGCGATGCTCTTCAAAAATTCTGACATTGCGGGCTCCTCCCCGCAACCAAATCTTCCCTTCTGCCAGTCTTTCCTTGATGGCCTCATTATTCTCCACCACGAAGCGGATGCCGTAACTTGTGGCATTGGCCTGCCTCATGGCGTGTACGGACCCCATAATATCGGGCCGGGACACAGTGACTACACCAGTATTGGATTGCTCCAAGTCAGTGCGAAGGCCATCGAAGGCCGCGCTTCCAGTCCATCCTTCCACCCTCCAAATCGATCCCCGTCCTGTATCAGCAAGTGGGACACCAGAAACAAAAATCCTCCCCTTTTCCAGATTCCTCTGAAATTCAAACTCTGGGAGCGACAATTCCTTAAGCAGATCGAGCCTGGCCTTGTCCAACCTGTTGCCTAACTCTGTTACGGAGTGTGCCGCCAAGGTCAGGAAGATGCATCCAATTTCCGGCTGGACATGCCCTGCACGAATATAAGGAGCATTTCTGCGAATCTTTCCCTGACTGGAAAAGGTCACATTGATCCGATTTCGGATTGTCTCAATGTCGATGCCTTCTGGCAGGGTAACCCTCTTCGGGGTGGCGAAGCGCATGGTGATGTGCCTTCCCCTAGCGTTCGGGGTTGGCAACGAGCGCGGTGGTGGTGGTACCGAGTTCAGTGGGTCCGGGGGTCCCATTGGTACCCGTCGGTATTCCGGTCGTGCCTGAGCCGTACCTATCTTGACACCAACCAGTGCTGCTGGCCCAGATTGAGCCGTTGTGGTAACAGGTGTCATAACTTTGGAGGCTGATTCCTGTTTATCAGCCTTCCCCTGGGTCTTGGCCGGGGTCGCCGCCTCCTTTTCATCACCAGATCCTCTGGCAGCCTTTCTTCTCCTTCTAGCAGCACCACTCAGGCGTCTGCCCTGCTTCCTTCGTTCTTTCTTCTTATCTTCTTCCTCTTCCTCCTCCTCTTCCCAGTGAACAGACTTTCCTTCACCTCCCCGGACTACTCGCAAGACTACCCCTCCTTCACTGGAGGAGCTGCCGCTGCTACTGGATTGGTGGGATGAGGCCGCTGATGTGGGCCTGGCAGGACGAACCCGCTGTGGGCCAGCGGGGGGTTTGGGCACATATGCCATTCGTTTTACTACCTCCGTGAAAGAGGCTTTAGCAGTAGGAGCTCCCGTAGAGGCTTCCTTTCTCTCAGGTGTAGGGGATGGTGTAGTCGGCTCCGAAGAAACAACGGAGGTGCAGCGAGGTACAGCAGGGGGTGTGCGGTGGGAGAGGGACGACTTTACCTGAAGGGCTTCAATTTCCTCCCCTTGCCTACCAACAATGTCGGTCAGTGCTTTTACTGCCCGTTCCAAAACATGAACTCGACTCCAGTAGTTTATCCCGTTCCTTGGACCATCGTCGTCAAAGGTGGGACCACTGTTCATCCAAGTCCGTACATCCTGTACTGTGTCGTCCTCAATCGACCCAGACTCCGAGGAGAGGAGGGGTTGAGTATTACCAGACCGGATATCCTCCAGTCCTTCCAACATGGATCCGATTATACTCCCTGAGCGGGGTCCAGGCGAGGGGGTCCTACTAACATCCAGCATCTCACAGACACCTGCCATGATCGAGTCCACCTGGGCCACTACAGTGTCGGCATCCTCAAATTGGGTTTCTGGGAGCTGAACTTCCAATGGGGTTGAATCACCATTGGGGGTTTCCAAGGGGCCTTCCAGTTGGCTTCCTGGAGGTGACATCCATCGTCCAGTAACAGGCGGAGGTGACGACCTCATGGCTGGTGAAGGGGCGTGTATGCTGTCGCCCAAACCGGTCGCTTCCGAGTTGCGTCCCTCATCCAGTTCCATAGGGGTGTCCCAGGCTAGCACCTCAGAGGTGGGTAGGACATCCTCAGTCATCAGGGGGATGGAGAAGAGGGTGTAGCTTCAATCGTTGATGGGAGCATCACAGGTGAGGGGATGGCCAGACGTCCATGGTGAACACCTAGGGGTAGGCCGGGAAGAGCGGGAACAATCTGTTTTTTCTGTCCCTCATCAACGTTGATAGCCTTTAAAAATTGGAGACCAAGGAGAGGAGCAGCAGATCGCTTAATGGGAGATGCTGACCGTGTCAGGCGGCGCGTTCCAGAGGCAGGAGGGTTGTAATCCTCGTCATCAGGGTCGCCCATCTTGAACTTCAGGGTTTCGTAAAGAGCCCTTTCGCCTGAAGACATTCCTGCCAGAAAGGAGGGAGTCGAGGAGCCGGTCCCGGGATTGTGGGCCTGGCGAAAGAAGCTGGGCATCTTGCTTTGAACAGCCCTAGCGAGGAGAGGAGTAGCGGACCAAGAGCTGGCCTCAACCGTGGTAGCAGTCGAGTTGTCCTTGGCGGGGGGGATGGAGGATTCAGGGACTACAGCCTGAGAATCTTTTGGAGGTGAAGGTGTGGGGGCTAGAGAGTATTCCGAACCACGGTCCGAATTGAACCGAACGAAGAGTCCCATGGTAGTGTCCTTATTCAAGCCACATATGGCTGAACAGCCTCTCCCGATCAGGAAACCTCTCACCAAAAGCTCCACTTCTTTCATCGTGGCAACAGTCGTGTCAGCGACCATTTGCCGAACCAAATCATCAAACTGTGGGTCAACCGCGTTCTGACACCCGTGGCAGTGGTGGAACTATAAAAACTTAAAGTTTCCCCTGGGTGCAACATAAGACCGTGTAGTTGTAGGGACGAGGCCACGGTCGGCCTCAGTAGCAGGTGCAAGAGACAGGGCTGCACGGGCTGTCTCAAGCGAGGAGGAGGGGTTGGAGTCGAACCAAACGGGGGACGACATCCTCAAAGGGGGGGGAGAATCCGTGGATGAGGAGGCTGTCGAAGACGCCATCCTCACCCAAAACTATACTCAGTGATTACCAGGACCAGTCCATGGATATCTCACACTGAAGTATCTTCTAAGCGAGAACAACTCCTAACCGACCGCCTGAAACGAAAAACACAAACAAGTAACAGCAGATGAAGTATTTATCGCAAGTGAAATAAGGTAAAGTATTGGTTATGCTCACTTCCGACACGGAGTGCAAGAAGTAGGAAAAGTACTTAGAACAAAGCGTGAAGAACCTATCTTCCTCGGCCGCATCGGCCTCCTTATATAGTATTCTTCTCGCCCATAGTCATGTGACCTAAGGTGGTCACATGTGCGAAACCAAATCATAACAAACTAGTCATGTGACCAAAGTGATCACATGCTCAAAACTCATGATCTCATAGCGAGGTCATGTGCAAAAACTCATAAACCAATCATAACGCAATAAACAAGTCATATGACTCGACTGAGTCATATACGCAAAACTCATGACCTCATAACGAGGTCATGTGCAAAACATAAGTCATATGCGCAAGGCTTACCTACAAGGCACACTCGCAAGGCATACTCGTCAAGCGCACTTCCCATGACTCATATTTGAGCCATGTGCGAAAGCATCACAAATCCCACACATAACAAATCATATAACCCGAATGAGTCATATGCACAAAACAATAACATACCTGTGACTCATAACCATGTGTCACATGAAAACCTTTTTCGTGCCAAGCCATGTTCGTGACAATATGACTCATTTGAGTCATATGACTTGTTTATTGTGTTAAGATTGGTTTATGAGTTTTCGCACATGACCTTGCTATGAGGTCATGGGTTTTGAGTGTGTGACCACTTTGGTCACATGATTAGTTTGTTATGATTTGGTTTCGCACATGTGACCACTTTAAGTCACATGACTACAGATGGGAAGAATACTATATAAGGAGGCCAATGCGGCCGAGGAGGATAGGTTCTTCACACTTTGTTCTAAGTACTTTTTCTACTTATTACTTTAACGAATATAAAACGCCTTTACGATCTTTATCTTTATTGCAATATTATCGTCACGTCAAGGAAAGCTCTTCACGAAGAAGAGTTAGAGAAAGCTTATAATAGCCGTTCCCGATAGAAGACAGAGGTCTTGTACTATTGGCAACGTAGTCAGAGGCCTAGCGCTATCGTAAGACTAAGGAAAGAAATATAAGGAGAAGAGAAGTATCGTTCCCCGTCACCAAGAACTAACTATCCGAGGAGGAATCGTTACAGTAACCCAGGCATAATTTATTCTTTGTATTGGCTGTGTCCTGTGAATTCTGTATTTACAGTGTAGTATTCTGATATCGGTTACCATGCCCAGTTGTCTTCAATTGTGTCCTATTGTGTTCTACTATATCCTATTGTATCTGATTGTGTCCTGACTTTGGTTATGATACCATGTCCACTCAGGCTTATGTCTTGAATCGCAGTTAGTATTCCAGTATTCTGTACATCTGATGCACAGGACACACAGGATACAGGTGTTTATTTTTACTAATATTCCTAATTACTAGCATTGACCTTTCTAGCTCAACAGTTCTTTATCTGGCTGCTGGAACCTGGACAGAGGTAGAGGTTTTGGGTCTATATAGCTCTTGCTAATAATCCATATACCTTAGCTAGTCTTAGAATACATTAAATAAACTGATATTTCTTCTTTCTTCTCTTCCTGTCCTTTCTAATCTCTTGATATACTTGAGGTGTCTGACATATTACTTGAACTCTGAGACACACCAAACGCACAAGAGGAAGTCGAGATTAGTCTAATGTCCTAACACAGTGCCGGTACACCAGATGTATACCTTTCTCTCTTTTTTTTTTTTTTTACCAATATGTCAGAAGACAATTACTTGTAGGCCTTTATTATAAACAGATTCTCTCACCTTCACACTCCTCCCTAATGCAACATTGCTATCATTTATTTGCAATTTTGAGGCGGAATGGTATCAAAAATGACCATAAAAGCCTGGTTGATGATATTGGGATTTCTGGTAATCGATGGTTAATCGATTGCGAAGTATGCTTTGGTCTCGGTATTCACTACGGTATTCATGCTCGTGGTTTGCTTCATGGTATGCTGACATAAGTCATCCAAGGGGCAACAGCCCATTTGCTAAATTTTATTGGGTCGGATATCTGTCTTGCGAATCAACTTCACCCCCGGCACATAGTGCAGACTTGGATACAACGACCACGTGAATCTAATAGATATCATAAGCTAGGCAAGAGCGGCCCGCAGAAACCAGCTCTTTTCGCCTCAGAGGTTCGAGGCTCGTTTGCTGAGCGCCCTCCTTCCGAGCGCCAATTGCTGCTGGCAGCACGTGAGTGTCATACAAGTTTTTTCCTTTTTCTTTTTCGGTGGTAGAGTATGATTTATTAAAACTCTACAATACTTGAGGTGCAGTACTCGTACCGGTACTTGTACACTCCTGCTATCAGTACTCATAACCCTAATTAGCCATTCGCCACTCCTGCTCCCAGCTTTCCTTCTGCAAGCAAGCAACCAATTCGGCCCACTCCAAGCGAGCACTCACCACGATGAGGCTACGGTTGAATACCCACTACGATAGTACGAGTACTCGAGCGCAGTACAATGCCTTGGACGGGTAAGGCACCGCGCAGTACCCCTAGCCCATGATCTGTATCACGGCGACAAATTTCCAGAAACATCCATTGAACCCCCCCGCCTCCCCATTCCCCTTTCCTTTCCTTTCCTTCCGTCGTGGAGTGAAAGCAAGCACATGCTTTTCTCCTCCTTTTCTCCCCCCTTCTCACGGGCAGAGCTTTCACTTCGTTCCATTTTCCCCTTCATTTCGTGCTTGCTTGTCATTACAAATTTTGACAGGGCGGGTAGGGAGGAGGTACGGGACCAGTGGTTTTTAATCTGGTCTTGAAGGTGAAGTAAATTCTGCTTGTGTCATACACTGGGGGCCCCCCGCTGTGAAAGTTCGAGTTGCCGTTTGTGTTCATGAAGCTCGCGATGGGAAGTGGGGTCATTTGATGATGTCGTCGTTCGGGGTGGATGGACTGAACCTTTTTTTTACTATCTGTTGTTGGTTAGGCTGGTGCGGGTGTCCAAGTTGGTATGGTGGGTGTCATTTACTGTACTAAGTAGGAACCCAGGTACGAGTACAGGTACTGTATTCTAATGGAATGCGGTATGGTCTATCAATTATTATCAAACTTTACTCTGTGTCTTTTTTCTAGCTACCGTGCAGTAATTGTCTAGCCAGCCAGGCAAACAAAGTCCCATAAACTCCCATCCATCGGGAACAAAGAGAGAGAGAAAACCCAACGGTTCTCCCATCGTGCAGCAGAGCAACAAAACCTCCCAGGCCAAACAATCCACAAAAACGTCATACATACACGTAGTGAAAAGAGAAGGAAGGAGGAGAAGAAGAAAAGAAGAAGAAAAAAACATCCCTCGTTCCTCTCATCACCGATCACAGATCCAACGCGCTAGCATAGCACCAGTCGGCAAACCCCAAATGTAACTGGATCTACGAATATGCATGATTTTTGCCCATGTTCCTTCACCCTAATCGTAATACTTGTAGTATCAAACGTATTCCCTCTCTCTCTCCCACTCACCCGCCTCCTGGCTGTCTGTCTGTCTGTCAAGCCCGCGGTACAAGCCGTCAAATTCAATGCATAACCGTAATACTCGAGTTCTCGTTCAAAGCGCTAGGTACGACGTGAAGAAGAAGGATCGAGGGGTACGAATAAAAAAAATTAAAAAAAGCCCCCTGTCACGATCGCGGGAATCGAGGATAATTACTATATCCTTCATCTCATATGTCGGTGGAGTATTTTACCCCCCATCACGGGAACAACCAAATCCCAAATTTTTCTTCCAATGTCTTGAATGGTTTTTATCGAGGAGGCGACCGACGGATCTAACCTGATGAATGTAATCAAAATAATGGATAGGCGCGGTACAGTAGATAGGGGTGCTTTGTCAATCTTCAATTGGTAACACACTGTACGATACGGCACAGTGCCACAGTATGATGCTTGTACTGTACTACAAGTACCAGTACAGTATCATACTCAAGTACACACGATAGGTAGACTACAATCACTTATTACTACTACTCGTACCCTCCCTACAAAGGGCTTGTAAACCCCACACGTTGTTTCTTTTCTTTTCCTTTCCTTTGTTTTTTTTTGCGATTACTCGAGTACAATTATGACATACGCAAAACTCCCCCCACGCTTTACCACTCCACCACTGAACTGAGCAAGGAACTTTTGACCGACTAGACCGAACTGGGTGGACCAGTTAAACACCCCGCGCTCAACTATCTTTTTATTTTTTTATTTTTTCCACAATTCACCGGAAGCGTGGATGGAGGAATTCCCCGCGCAGAACGTTGGCAGGTATGGGTTTTATGGGGTTACGATAACCGGTTATCATGTTCCAGTCCCCCGTGAGTCGGACGAGTGAGCGGCGGACAAATTCGAAACATGCCACCCCGCGCTCCGGGGTGACTTTGTACTTGTAGGTGAAAATTTCAATCCCCCAAGTTAAATTACTGGTTGTCTGACTCTATCACACACACAAGGCGAGTTAAGCCGGCTAGGCTGGGCCCGTCAGGGTGCGGCTTGTTTCACTGTGCCCGCACAAGCCCAACGCAACGTATCTCGGCGGCGACCGACCGAGTGACCCATCTTGTCTGTCTGCGGAGGTGCGCGGGGCGGGGGGAAGTACTCGAGTATCATATATAGTTTTTAACATGGGAGCTCATCAATACCGTAGGTCAAGTTACATAGCAGCGCCTATCTATTTTTGAAGAGGATGGCGATGGAGATGAAGCGCGTCTGTCTTGACCGCCTGGCCGTTGCTTATCCTCTCGTTCCGCCCGTTGAATCACATCCTACCTACTCGAGATATACTCGTACTTGTAGATCACTCGCTCACCACCCCCCTCACTCCCTTCCCCGCCTTTTTTTTCTTTTCTTCTTCTTTCTTTCTTTAATAGATGACCATTTATGATGCACTTTCGAGATGAGGGTTTTTGATTTCTTTTTTCCCCCTCCCCTCCTTTCCTCCTCCCCTACTTGTGCTCCACAATGCTTTCGTTTTGTTTTTGTTTTTTTTGTTTCGATAAAGCACCCCGCCCCTTACGAGTGAATGCCGCAAGGGTGAGAGAGTTCTGCCAGAATATGAGTGAAGCAGTGAAGCACTCGAGCATGAGAAACCGATGTGATGCGATGCGATGCCATGCGAAGTGAATTGGAACCGCAATTGAAAAAGGAAAACAAATGAAAAAAGCAAGAGGTATGAGTTCGTAACTACAGTGTCATAGACTACCGTACTCGAGTACAATACTCGTACAAGTATAATCTCGTGGAATCCACCCTCTTCCGGCTGTCACGAATATCCCTGTAAATCGCGACATCAGCTCAAGATAGGTTTAGCCCGTCAGGTTAACGAGATCCAACACAACCTTAAGAACTTTTGACTAAGAATCCGGAGATTGGGAGCTGACGGAGATAGTGGATTTCACGAGATTATGGTAGGTACTGTACACGAGTAGCTACTGTACTGGTACCGTACATATAAAAGGAAATATAAAACAACTCCCCCCCCCCTCACATAACACTTCATTCTCTCTCCTTCTCTCCCTTCAAACCTTTTTCTTCTTTTTTTCTTCTTCAACAAATCGAATCGGGCTCAACAGGACGTAACGTGAGTACCGTATCGTAAACTGGTTTTTACTTTTATCGCCCGTTACTATAATAGCAATTATAAGTTATTACAGTATGATACCGTACTTGTAGTTACCATACCGTAATCGACGCCCTACGAATTATGGTACAAGTTATTGTAGCAACGTCGTACCGGCATCGTATCGTATCTCGCCTCATCCATCCCTTCGCTCTTCTCCGCAACGCGATAGGGCGCCATGAGTGGATACCGGTACTAGACCGACTGTCTCACGTGTATTTTAATGTAATGAGTATCGAGTGATAGCCAGTGCAAACCGAGCACTTATGGTATCATATCGTACCCCCCCCCCCTTTTCTCCCTCCGCGGACTCGAGGAGGGCGATAGAGTGGTACGGTATCGTATCGTCCCTTGCCGCACTCTTGTGCCCCTTAAATTATTCCTCCAATTCCAAGGGATCCAACCAAACACCCCACATTCACTCACCTTCACCACCACCACCACCCCCCCCTTCCCAGGCACCGGTACCGATACCGTACGGATTTCAAACCGGGCGGCAGGCTGTCAAAAAAACCCAAAGCCACCGCCCAAACCCCGGATTTCCAATGAGCAGGGGAGGAGGACCTGTTTACGAGTACTCGTACCGGTACTTGTAACTTGTGGGTTGATTCGCCGGCAGGTCAGAATCGGGAAAAGCCCGGTTGTGTGGCTAATGGAATCCCCGTATTCGACCTTGCCGAGCGAGCTCACTTACAAGTACCGTGCCGCAAATTGGGGGGTTCCTGGCCGTCGACTTGGGAAGGAATGGAAAAGCTTACTGTACTGTTATGGTATATGATACAGCGTCACCATGAGCTAAACAGAAACATCTGGGTACCATACGGTAGAAAAGTGGAAAAAAGCATCACCTGACGCCCCCCCACGCCACACAATTTGTAAAAGGTGAAATTTGATATGAGAAAAGCTACTGGAGTACGGTAAACGTGAATGCCCTCCCCCCTTCATGACTTTTGCTTTTTTTTCTCCTGTTACTCGTATGATACGATTCCCACAACACGGTAACGGGACGGTATATTACTGTTTTGTCGGTGAATATTCGACTGCCGTGTCTGTGATGAAACCCCCATGGAAATATAATGCCTAATGGGAAGAGAGGGAGGGGGTTCGTTCACCCGCGCTCTATGCAACTACGATGTACGGTACCCGGAATTCCCAAAGGGAGTTTTATTATTATTATTAGCATGGAAATCACCCACCGGCCCCACCCAACCCAACCCAACCCAGCCCAGCTCAGCTCATCCCGTACCCGTTCCGTGACCCGATAATCGGGCTCACTCGCTGGCTCTTCGGTTTAACCCGCACGTTTTGCTGTGAATTCACTTTGCGATGAAGATTGGGGGAATGGAAGGTCTAGAATTAGATGAGCGTGGGGTTCGTTTGTCTTGAACAAATACTGTAGTACGAGTGCTTGTGGGGACGAGTACGGTAAAACATGAAGTGCTCTTTTACTTTCCATTCTTCTTGTCTTGATAGTTTGGTTTGGTTTCTGTTGGTTCTGTTGGCTTTTTCTTTTTCTTTTTCTTTTTCCCTTGATGACAGTGCAGTGTGATAATATTATGATATATGAAAAAGTTACTAAAGATGGCTGTATCGAGTCAGAGCAGAAGAAGAGGGGAGGGGGTGAGGGGAACCAGTCCTTCGAGGGGATTAGAACCATTTATCATTTACCGGTACTCGTACTTGTACCGGAGCCAGAGAATTGGGAATTTGGAGATGGGGCCCAACCGGGGAAACTTGTCTCGTGTCGTCTGGAAGAACGAGAACGAGCGAGATGAGAAAACCGAGGGACTTCGGTAGACTACTCGTGGAATTAGAGAGAGGAACCATGGACCAAAGCGTTGGCACTAACAAAGCCACGCTGAAGGGAAGAGAATCATAGTTTTTTTTTTGGTGGGAAAGTAGATGAAAAGGTGGTGAAGGGGATGGATGATTGCCAGCTAAGCCATTTTCCCGGAAAACCATAAAACATTCTCTGCGGGAAACTAAACCGGTGACAGTTTAGCATGAAAAACGTCGTCGTCCCTGGGGCTCTCTCGCAGGGTAAGCCGCTGCCAGAGGCTTTAGAAACATCAAGCAATGTTAGCAATGTTTGAAGAATTTCAACCAAACCCTCGCCCCCCTTTCGGCCGTATGCCCGGATCTAGCTAGGGTTAGGTGGATTTGACAGGTAAGAGATCCCAAGGCCTAAGCAACAAAACCACCACGATGGAAACTCCATATCCAGACAACGAGGTTTCCGGACTCTCCACCGTTGTTTCTTTTCCTTTTCTTCCTTTTTTTCTTCTCTTCTTCCCCTTCTTGGCTGCTCTGGTGGCTTGGTAGGAGGAGTACGGTACTCGTGCGAGTGCTGCGGGTTTGCTGGCCCCCGGGTGGGAGCGACGAACGAAACGCTCAGTCCCAAACGTTGCTACCGTGACCAAGATCCAGGAACAGCTTCGGTTTGCAGTGCGCTGCTGCACGGATAGCAATTATATTTCCTTTTTACTTATTTGCCTGCTGCCTTTTCATTCAGACCTTTTTCTCTCTCCTCGATGCTATGCCATGTGCGAATGCTCGGGTACCGGTGGTCCAGTGCAGACGTGTTCTAGTGGTGAACTTGGTAAATTAACCACTGGCAAGCAAGCGATGAGTTTCTTTTCTCGTCCCCTGCCTTCCCGCCTGCTTTGTGTTGTTGGCGAGTGATCAGACATCACATTACCGGTACGAGTACTCGAGTACTCGTACGCCCACGCCTGCACCCCACACATCCGGGGGGGGATTGCACGTGCAGGGGGACAAGAAAGGAAGGAAAGAAAGAGTGAAAGACGGAAAAGACAGAATGTGTGTCTTTCCGTTTTTCTAAAACGCATTACCCGAGGCCTGGGACCAACTGACCACTGTTTCGGGTCCATTGGATTGGATTGCCCCCCCCCCAAGAAAAAATAAAAGAAAAAACTACCGATTTTGTGGAAAGTGATATGGTAGTTTTCATTGGGCGGCAATTCTATCGTTCACTCACACCGCTGTACTCCAGTATGGACGCACAAGTGGGTGTGTTTCACCCCCCCACATATGTAACCTAAACAAGAGGTTATGTTCCAGCTGGAATGGAAACGGATGGGGCTTGGTTAAGTGAGATTGATTGATATGATATACTGGCCAGGCGTTATGGGTAAGCGCCATACGGAAGATTAGGGAAGGAGTGTAATATTGGTATTAGTCTATGTGCTCTGGTTGAGAAGTTTACCAATGCTCGAGTTCGAGTATGATACCTACCATACCGGTGACTTACTCGTACTTGCCCACTCCGGAAGTACGGCACCAGGAAACCTTGGCGCTTACAACGCCTAAACTGTGCCCAGATTTCGGAATACTTTTGGAATGGCAAGCACCGTGCGGTTTCGATTTAACTTGGTGCTTTAGCGAAGTTGTGGGGGTTGCGGTTGGCTACACAGAGTAGTCTAAGGTGGGGGGGAGAACTTTGCTATTGTTCGAGCATGTACTCGAGCACGAGTACTCTACAGTATGATGACTTCCCGTAACCCAAACTCACTTTTACTGCGGGCCGCAACAGCATTAGGCTTGCTGCTCATCTTGAGATCGTGATTTTCCCTCCCCTTCCCTTTACGGCAGCTGATCATTGTTACTCCTTCCTTGCTTTGGGGCGGCGGGGGGGTTTCTTCCTTTCTTTTTCTTCCTTTCTTTCTTTTCCTCTTGTTACGATTTCCCCGGACTTTCGAAACGAGGCTTGCATTTCGCTTGCATGATTCACACGCGCCCCACACACATACTTACACACCGCATAACTTCTTAAAATTGTCTCGTTTTCTCTCTCTCACTTTCTCACTCGCCATATGAAACTCTGTTGGCGCGTTCGCTCGTTCAAGCATTCTCTCTCTCTCTCTCTTCATTTCCAGTTCAAGGGAACTGTGTGATAGGTGACAGAAAACGTGCACCTCCACCCAAACCCCAACCCCTTGGCACCCTTCCCACAGATTCCCAAACCCGAACAAAACTAAAAGCCTTCCCCCCCAAAACCGGTAGCCGGTTTCTCTCTCTCTCTTTCCTTTCTTCTTTTCTTCTTTCGCTTAATAGCGAAGCGAGTGAGAGGCTGCGCATGGCATGGGGAAAAAATGAAATTCTGTAAGAGGGTAAGTTTAAGTTATGAGTGCTCGTACCATAATTATTATTGCTATGATCATGTCCTAGTGCCTGGAATCACCTCCCTATGACACCGCCATCACTCGGTAGGGTAAAAGCTATGTATGATACGAGCGAGTGAGGGTAAAACATTCCTACGAGCGCAGTGAACGCCTCAGCGGCGTAAAAGCTCTAGACTACTTGTCTCATACTCGTATGGTACGGTATCGTAGGAATACTAACTTACCCTCGGACATTGTCACTACCACTGCCACGGTCAAGCGGCTCGTTCTCGTTCATCCCGTTCCGGCCCTGTCAATCGAGCTCGTCCAATCTCATCATCCTCGGGTACTAGTATGAACGTGGGTGATCGGGCATCCAAGGATTAGAAAGGGACCAAAGCTTCTTGCTTGTTTGAGCAATCGCCATGCCAAATCAACTCTTTTATTTCCCATGGGGGTAATACTCTTAATGGTCGGGCCTCCCCCATAATCCCGAGTGTCCGATCGCCCCACGTCTTGCAGTTGCCCCCAGGGATTCGCTTTATATGACAAAAAAAAATCTGTGCGCATCTGAGCGCCCCCATACAAATTCACGACCCCCGATTCCGGGTATGATACTTGTACGGTACTCATTTCCAAAGACAGGTATCCGAGTATCTGCACAGACATCTGGACTCCCAAGGTCTGGTAAAAAAATTTTCCCTTCTTTTTCTTTTTCCTCTCCCCCCACAGCGATTCCAATGCTTTGTCCCAGGTAAAACGTACCCGAAAAGCAGGGGTTAAAGAAACGGATGGTACAAGTAAAAGAACCAAATCAAATCAAATCAAATCGGATCAGTGCGTGTCTGAGCGCCCATGCAAAATATACCACCGTGTTTCCGGATACTTTTTGCTGGGGCGAGAACTTTGGGTGCCGGAAATACAAGTACTCGTACTGTAAACGTACCGGTAAATGCAAAACGCATACGAGTATGATACTCATCGTGTCCGTCTTATTCAAGCCTTTACTACGAGTACAGTAGAGATACTCGTACTGTACAAGTAGCATTGCTGTCGGATACAGCATACAGCTCGAGCACGGTACTTGCACGATAGGGGGGCATTGAGCCAAAAAAGCAAACACTATCGTACGAGAGCACCACCTTCACCAATACCGGTAAGTCTACTGATACTCTACTTCTAATTCAATCGTAGCCCCAAGCCCAGGCGAATAGAATTCACCCGGAGAATACAAGCACGGTTTCATAGCGCCCGGAGAGCCGCTCCCCCCCCCCTCCCTCGCTCTTACCCTTTCCTTTCCCTTCCCATCCGCCATAACGCAGTCGGAACCGGGGTCCTGACAAAACGGCCGAAATGGAAGGAACGAAGGAATATTCTTTCCAGAAAGAGGAGCTGACTGGCAGACTGGATGGCCCTACCGTGGCGGCCCGGCCGGCCGTTTTGTTTATCGTTATGCATGGGGTTTACAGCAGGATAGCCTGGAGTGCCTAAGATAATTCCGCCCCGGCGGGGAGGATATTCGATTGGATAGTTGTACGAGTAGAATTAGCAATCACGACATTCTAAATTTGGACATGTCAATGGAGCGGAGTGTACTCGTACGAGTGCTTGTGTATCTAGCTAGCCGGCTAGCTTAGCGGGAGGCACAATCGTCTCGCTTCAAGAGCCTTTTTTTTCTTTCCTCTTCTCCTCAATGGGCGACCATTTTGATCAAGTTTCTCCGGGGAGAAAGGCCTTGTTAACCTGGCGTAAAGGCAGGTAGCCCAAGGCGTGTGACATGGAGCACACACTGGTATCATCATACCCGTGGTGGAGTGGAACGACCATTGCCATGGGTGATATGAGATATGCATAGACTTCCAATTGGTGGTTGATTGACTAAACAAGTCCTCACACCAATTGGAAACAGATCTACTCAACTTCTATATCAAATCTCGCACATTCTAGGGAGAAAGAGCAATCTCTGATATGCGATCACGCTGTTTCGTTTTCTTTTTTTTTTTTATGGCTACGGTACCAAAAGGTACCAAAAATGTCTAATAGCAATTTCCCAGTCTCACGGAAATTTTCTCCCTGTCATCATCACAAGCACTATCCAATAAAGGAAGGAAGGTGCGAGATGTACCGGTATGGTGAGGGGTGAGGCAGGATGGATCGAGGGCGTGAGTGCGCGCGCGAGAGGGGGAGAGAGAGGAAGAGAGGGAGAGAGGGAGAGAAGAACAAAAACAAAAACCGGCGCTATAATAATATTATTATTATGTGTAGCATACGTACTGTACTAGTACTTTGCACTCTCGAGTGCCCCGTGCGAGATCATACAGTAATTATCGCGAGATCCGTTTCGGCCGGTAGGCTGGCGGAACGGGCTGCCTTGATCCAAGGTGCTGGAGGAAGGTGCTACTATACGGTACGAGTACTCGTACTTGGGCTTCCCAGCTTGGTAGCAAGCCAGGAAGCTCGACCGGGTGGATGGGTTTACCGAAATCGTGCGGTCTAAGCTTAGGTTATCGTGGGGTCTTACGGTGCTTGAGTTGGTTGGCTGGTCTGCCAGGCCTTTTTCTTTTCCTGTTTCTCTCTTCCCCCCCCCCCCCCTTAGTTTCTCCGATGGGTAGGGCGAAAAGTTATCGTGAGCTCGTTCATATACCGGTACTCGAGTAGGGGGGCTTCTAATCCAAGTGAGTTTGCAGTACGATACGATACAACTACTGCACATTCAGCTGTACGGCACTCTACAGTACCGGTACTGTACTCGTACAGCATCGTGGAATTCTCTGCATGCGGTCACGATGGGTGCGCCGCTGGTGTGAGGTACAGCGCGGTGCAGTTTTTCTCCCTTTGTACGCCACATATTTACGCATGCAGGTTGAACGGCATAGGGCGGAGGGAGGCAAAAACGAGGTTACAATAGTAGGAATGTCACAGGTGTTTTGCACGGGAGATGCTTGCATACGGTACCGCACCGTAGAGGTCCCGATACGTATGCATGTGTATATATATTATACATTACCGGGTAGGGGAGGCTTTATAGTACCTACCTGCCTCTCTTGACCTTGGTCCCTATGACCGAGCGCCCGAGTAACGAGGGAAACCCCCCATAATTTTACTTGTACCCTTTGGACTATCATACCGGTATCGTACTCGTAGGCGGATGCTGACCGGGCGCCAAAACGTCAGGGTGGTTCAGCGTAAAAAGTAATTTAATGATGATGAGGAAGCGAGGGTCGCTAGGAATTATGCAGTGTACGAGTAGAGTATTGCACGCTGGAGAATCAAAAGGGTATTCCCACCCCGCAAACGCGAACCCCGGGTACAGTACGAGTACGGTATTCAGTGTTGAAACAAAACAAAACCAAGCGGATTGGGGGTGGAGGGGTCCAGGAATGGAATTTACCCCAGCTCGCCAAAAAAGCGAAATCCAAACCAACGCCTTTTCACTTACCAGTATGATAGCGGTACTCGAGTAGAGAATCCTTGTTCGACAAAGAAAAAAGATGGGGAAACCATCGATTGTAAATTACGGTATTGTACGGTACTCATACAGATACTCGAGCGTTTAGCCTGCTCAGCCCTCTCGCCAAAGATGAAAGGGAAAAATGGAGCCAATAGCTGTCACGGAAAAAGTCGGAGGGGAGATGTTCATTCCCTCACTCGCTCGTTCATTTAGACCCTAGATCGGATCAACGGCTCGCACGACCGAACAGCCACGGCAATTCACCGGGCGGCGGACAGACGAGGCAGGACAGGGCGGTTGAAGTCACGCGTGGGTTGGATGGAACGCCTATCCCCCCCACAAGAACGTGATCAAGTGAGAGCCAACAAACCAACCCAAAAGAAAAAAAATCCTGGGCGGTTAGCAAGACAATGGAGTATCATACCGCAATCCTATTATCTCAATTGCTCCTTTTGCAAGTCCTAGGCGACCGGCATGATGGGGCGTATCTATCTTACCTCCACTGATAATTCTGCTGATACCACCACCACCACCAACCCAGTAAAAAATCGGTCGGTGTCGGTGGCTGCCTCTAGCGTACCGACCCGACATACGGTGCAAGACAAAAAAAAAAAAAAAAAAAAAAAAAAAAAAGCAGGAAGTGCCTAAGAGTTGGATGGATGGGAAGGGTTGTTTTTTTTTTATGATAAAGACCGACACGCTTTCATGCTCCATTTCCATCCATCACTATCGCACAAAGTACAGGGGAAGGGAGGGGGAGCGGGGAATAGCAATAATTACTGATGATCTGACCGAGTGAAGTCAAGGTAAGGTGTGGAAAATGAAGTAGAGCGAAGGAAAAGGGAAGGAGCATAACCTTCGATGACGGTAGTTTACTCCCCTGCTAGATCCTGCCCGACTGTTTAATAACTTCAACTACCGGTACCCGTACAGTACGAGTCTACGGTAGTACTGTACCCTTACGCCTCGTAACTCATCAACAGCAGTGAGAGAGATGCCTAACGAAAAGGCACCACCAATTACCAGTACGAGTACAAGTACCACCGTAAGCTGACAGATGACACCTCGGGATCAAGCCCATAGAGAGTGAGCACGAGTTCGAACTTTTCTGTACCGGTACTCTACCGGCGTATCTCTTTTCCTGCCCCTCTCCTTCTCCTTTTCTACTGTATGTCCGTCACGTTACCGCGACTCTGCGAGAGAGAGAGAGAGAGAGAGAGAAAGAGATCAGTTGAGCAGGTCTGAAACCGCCACCATTACATCCCCTCGGCCAGCGGCGCCGCCCCGTACAGTACGTGCTTAGAGGGAAGGACAAGTTGTCCGCAGACTCGGGTTGTTCTAGAATGGCGGCGGTGGTGGCGGGGAAACTGATAGATATAAAAAAACCCAATAGACCATGATTGATAGGATGGGTGGATTGATGAGATGTGTGGGACGATGGAATCGATGGCTATGGATATATAGATACGATGGGTGCATGGATGGATGGACGAAATCGCTTTATCTCTATTGTCGCACTGTAATTCCTGGGTGATGGAATATTTTGAATAAAATGTCTATTTATATCCCTTCCCTGCTACTCGAGTACTGCTGATACTAATACTGCCGGTGCCGGCACTACTACTGCTACTATTACTACCACTGCACCCGAGTATATACCGTACAGTACAGTACGGTATCATACAGTATCAAAAGAAACAAAACAATCACCCGCCATCACCACCTGCGTTGTGTTGTCCACAGAATCGATGGCGGGGCCACCCGAACAGAAGTGAAGAGAGAGAAGAGATAGAGAGAGAGAAGGGTTCAAGTATCGTACCCCCAGTGCCATGCTGGAAACATAACACAGAAAGTCCAAATCATGGACATTGGGCAACTCCATCTCGACGGCCCCACATCCTCGAAGGCGCCTGCCTGACTTACTGCACGGTACGGCACCCCGGCGCATGGTGCAAAAGGGATACAAATACAAATCCTCGTACGAGTACAAAACCCAGTCGCCCTGAATCGAGAGGTAGGGGACAGGCACGTGGTTCCAGCCTGGACAGCTGGCGCTTCCCATAATAAACCTTTTTCCGGTAGTCGTGCCTGTCAATGTAGGGTACGGTGCGAGGCGTGGTAGGGTGGGGAAAAATGGGAAGGGGGAAAAAAAAATAAAAAATGGGACTGAGTGGAAAAGAAAAAATGGGAGCGAGGAAATAGGAATAGGGAAGGAAATGACTGCGGTAAGCGAATGAGAGAATGGAGAATCATCACTTTTGTATTTGTGGGGAAATCGAGTAATGCGCGGGCGCATCGCTGGTCAGCTGCTGATCACGATTTTATTTTATTTATTCATCGTTGTGAAAATTTGATGAATGGTTGAAGTTGGTTGGGGGGAAATAATGATAACAGTAGTAATAGTAATAATAATAATATTTGCCTTTCATCATCTTCTTGCCCTCTTCCAGCGTCCCCTTTGTCATGGAGGCAAGGGAGGAAAGGCTTTCGCTGGTGGTTGATGATCAGGAGGAGGGATGGTGATTCCTTTTTTGTGGTTGAAAAAGTAAACAAACATGTTTTCCCACGGATGGATGGATGGGGGGGGAGGAGGCGTTTAATTTGGTTTGCTTCGTTGGCACTTTCACATCATTTCTTGATACTCACGAGGTACAATACTCACAGTTACGATTGAGATTGCGCGTTTATGCTAGATATGTTGTGTGATATGGTAGAGGTCGATATGAATTCGATATTACTTTTTGGGAGGGAGAGCCGCTCGAAACATAGTCCATACGATGTGGTCGAGTATCATCATCATGTATCATATTGCTGCCTTGTCGAGATGAGTGACCCGGCAGAGTCGCCGCAAACGTTATTGTATGTAAGTCGATAACATGCTCGATGGCAAAAATGGGAGTGGGCGAACCATCGCATCCGGTAGAAAACAGTAATCCCGAAGTCTCTCGCTCGAACACGATACGCTGTGATATTGTAGAAATGAGGGCTACTTGTGACGCTTGTGCTCTGGCTCTGGAATAACTTACCGCTACCCTAAGGGCGAGCCGGATGAACGAACAAACAGAGGTGAAGAGCGAAGGATGGGAATTTCATCATAAAGTGCCGAGATGGGGACAATCCCAATCTGGTAGGAATAAGGGTGGCATGGGGAGAGGAGGAGGGCCTTGGGGGCAGGAGCGGCCAATTGGGTTGAGGAGGGGGATATAATAGCATGGCTGAGCTGGGATGCTCTCCCCGCGATCTGTTACGGTCGCAGCGTAACAAGGTCCAAGGGCAGTTTGGTTTTTCATTCCTTCTCTCTTTGCAAGGTGCCTCGTTTGCGTCTGTGTCAGGTGGCAGGCGCCCCAGGCATGATAGCTGTGCTGTCCATCATTTCTGGTGCTCCGAGACCTTGGTGAGTTGATGGTAAATTGGATATTGGTACCCCACATTGGGTGTCCGGCCGGTCTCACTGTTTTGTCCTATTTTTTTATTTTTTTATTTTATACCTTACTCGAGTATACTCGAGTACAAATCGATACAACCATTGCATTAAATTCAGGTACTATGGGGGTTCTCGGTTACGGTACCGTTGTAATGAGGAGTGAAGAGTGGGAAGGAGAGGGAGGCACGGGACCAGCCCAGTGACGGTAAACTGAAGGAGGGGGTGGGAAGTCCGTTTCTTCATCCTTTGCCTGGTCCAGTGCTCGAGCACCGGTACTGTACAGCTCTTGAGATGGAGGTTTATGGTGGAATTGGATATCAAGGGGAGAAGGAGTAGACTGCGGGAATCTGACGTTTTACCTATGTAAGCGTGGGAACAGAGGGCATGAATCCATTGGGGCATCAACGGGCAATGGAAGGTGTGGTGGACCTGATGAATATGGTAGCCGTGGCATTACGGTGAGCCTTTTTTTTTTTTTTTTTTTTCGTCCATTTTAGCTTTGGTCCCTCTTCTCCAGGCTTTTTCTTTCTTTTCTCTTCTAGCTCACACTACGAGTACTCTTGACTAAGTTACCGGTACCGGTAACATGGCCTTGAGGAGAAGAGCGTGAGCACTGGGTATCCCTTCACCCCCACGGATCGAAAAACTGATGACAGTCAGAGACATAAAAGAGACTTTTTGACGATGGAGACAGACCCCCCCTAGGTGGTGTTCAAAAATTGAAAGTTCGGAATCCAGCCGGCCAGACCCTCTGGTACTGCACTAACTAACGCTCCCTCCCCCTGCTTCTTTTGAATTCATTCCTCCAGGATAACTCATCCCTCGTTCCCCTGGGAATTCTTCTCTTTTCCTCCGATTTTCACTATATTTTTTCTTGTTCTTTTTTCCCTGGTATATTTCCAATCATTCAGCCAGAAGTCGAACAAATAAACCCTCCAATTTCGTTCTGATGTTTTTGCCTATTTTGTTGCGATACTGGTGCATTATTATTATTAAGTAGGTCTAGAGGAAATGGCTTTGTCCCTCAGGCCTCGAACCCCTTCTGGGATAGAGTGACCTCCAAATTGAGTGAGAAGCCCCAATCTTCTGTCGCACATCCCACCCAATGGAAAAATAATGATTTTAGACTAAAAAAAAAAAAAAAATTGGGAAAAGGAAAAAAGGAAAATATAAGGGGGGGGATAATAGGTCAAAGGGAAAAAGGAAAAGGAAAGGAAGAAAAGAAAAGAGACTGTAGCAAACACCAGGTGCCCTGTATTTCATTCCCCCCCCGGTTATGCCCCAAATCTCCCGAAGAGAGACCATCCGACGGGTAAGCCCAAGCACTGGTAGACTCTGCCTGCTGTCTCAGACCCGACCCACTCTACTCTTTCCCTCCCACTTGCTCACTTCCCATCCGATCTAAGCTGTCCCATTCATGCTGGGCCCCCCAGCTATACAAGTAATCCCCCCTCACATTCTTGAGACCTCGTCGTTGACCGTTCCAGCTTTTTTCTCTCTCACCACACACCCACACACCCACGCACACACACCCACACATAATCTCCTCCCCCCGTGGCCGTTCACGCACCCCAACGCTCGTCGCTACAAAGCCATTGCCCCCCCCCCTTAAGACCATCCTTCCCCCCCCCTCGGCGGTTATCACTCGCATTCCATCATCCATCATCATCCATTAAAGGTTGGCCCTATACGCTTGTGACTTTTCCCAACACAACCGTCTGTTCCCCGCGAAATCACACAACCACTCGCTACACACTCTCGCTTTACCTACACCACACAGCCCGGCTTGTCTTTCGATACAGGCCGTAAAACATTCAACTCCAACACAGCGTGGGATCCAAAGGAAATCAGGATGCCTTCGCGACTATCAAGCCCGATGCTGTCTTTGGACATTAATCACATCGCTAAGGTTGACCCAAGAAATGTGGATAATTTGTTCAGTATGTGGACTAGTAAGTGGAACCCGGCTCACTTGATCATTTTAATTGATGCTAATCGCTTTAAAAAACAGTCTTTTCAAAGTGTGCCGAGTCTTTGGAGAATGGAAGGCGGTTAGAGAATTTGAGCTGGAGGGTGTGGAACAGGGAGACATTTTGTTGTGACGATACAACGACACCCAATACCCCGGTTCCAGTGAAGAAGCCAAAGCGACAGGATTCTGAAATCTCGGATTTACCAGAACTTTCGACGAGCGTTGAGTCCGTTGCCTCGGAGTGTGAGTTCCCAAAGGAGCCACGGTCGGATGCGGTTAACATTCGATCTTCACGGCCTTGTTTGACCCGGAGTGATTCCAGTGAGCGCTACCGGGGTAAAGAGAAGCATATGACACCTGTGCACTTGGTCAAGTTGATGGAGGATTTGGATAGGAGCAAGTCGAGTGCAGAGGATTGGATCTCCAGAAGGAGTTTCATCAACACACATATTTCAACCGATGCGGAGCCTTCCGTGCCAGCACAAGAAGCTACTTCAATGGCTTCAGTATCCCCCATGTCTTCTACTGCCGATCGTGCATCTCCCGTAGGGTCGGAGTCGAGTAAGTCATCGGAGCAAAGCAGCCACAGTGTCGTCCGTGGATTTTCACCTGGGCAGGTATCTTCATCGTACCGATCAAAAACAAGGATGGCACCGGAGCCTAGTCCAGTGAAGGCATCGGTGGTGCCCAAGAAGTCAAAGAAAATGTGGATCATTGGTTCATCACCTTCATCAGTATCTGACGATGAGACGGATATGGATCATAGCTTCAGCATCAACAGCTGTCGGGACCCTCAGGTTAGCGGACTGGCGGAGGGACTGAAGATAGCAGGCAAGAAGAAGCGGACATCATTCAGAGACGAGGTTGCCACACGAACAGTTTACGATGAGGACACATTCAGTGATGACGATGAGAACGTTTCAGAGAGTGCCATTGAGGATGATGATGATTGTTCCTCTGACTGGGAATCATCTACCGATAGCGCACAATCCAGCTACACTGAAACCGCTATGTTCCAACGTGTAGAAAGCCGGCCTCAACTTGTCACTCGCCGTTCTCTTCTGTCTACCCTGCTCCATGAGCCTAAGCGAGCACCCGTGCTGACAAACGGCGGATCCCGTTCGACACCTGCCATCCGATCGCGCAATACCTCGCCTTCAGGCCCCTCACTCGCCGCTTCACCCCGCAAAGAATCCTCGCTGATTTCCAAGGCGGCCGCTGGGGTTAGCCACTCGAAGCCAATCATTGTTACTACTAGCAACATGCATCCACCTGCACTTTCGCCACGCACGACAAGGCGAAACATGCTCGCCACCGAGCTGACAGAATCTCTCCGAAAGCACTTGCTTTGGGAGAGACAGCAGAAGAACACCACTGCTTCGGCCGTCCTAAAAAGGCGTCACACGGCACATGATGTTACAAAGCTCAATGACTACCCCCAGCCTAACTTTATGTCGGGCAACAAGGGAAACGCATCCAAGAATAATTCTTGGAATCACTACTTCGAGACACATGAGTATCATGTGGCGGGATGGTAATGGGTTGTAAGATTGGGAAAAGGAAAACAATTAGAAGGGTTTAGGAGGAAAAAGAACCTTGTACAGGAAATACCAGCGGTATAGGAAAAGCTTTTTTTATTCGACTTTCGGAGTACATTATTTTATAATTATCGGTCACATACCATCACCCCTTTCAGCACCTCAACATATCACGGCTTTAATGAATGGATTTTGCGCTGGGTTGGTTTTAACGGTTGGGGGGGGGGGTCGGGTTTCAGGCATTTTTTTAATTTCTTTTATCTGCGAATTCCCATTTGTTTCTTTTGTTCTATTCCCAACGGTGAAAGGTGGTCTTTATTTATCTATTATAGTTGCCTTTGCGTTCATTTTAACGGTGTCAGCCAGTCTTTTTTCTACTTGGGATATGCTTTTTGTCTTTTGTTCATTTCTTGTTTTATTTACCAAGTGGGGCGTATTCTGAATTTGTCTTTTCCGGCATATCGGTGTATTCGGATTTTTTTGTCTGCCTTTTTCCTCTCTACTTTCATATCTTTTAAGGGTGGGTTTAGTTCATTTTCATTGGAGTCGGGTCCGCATCGGGAGTCACGACTTTTGATCCTTTTTATTTTATATATATATATTGAAATTTCTTTTTTTTCAAAGTCTGCCCTTTGCTCATTCTCATGTCGAGATATGATAGGGAGAAGGGGGGGAAGGCGAGGAAGTAAAAGCAAATGTTATAAAGCAAGGGAAAAGGAAAAGAGCGGGAATCAAAATGTACTTTTATCGTATCGAAGAATTATTCAAGAAAAAAGCCAAAAAAACTTCGTGTGCAGCCATGCGTTTGGATGACTTTATTGTATGTAACTATCTTCCTTTTCCTTCGCCTACTCGTATCCATCTATATAATGTCAGAAATTTATTTATTTACCTATTTATTTCTTAATCGGACAGGCGGTTGCCTTGGAAGTGCACTGCGGCACTGCCAACTTCACCTAATTTCTCAAGATTCGAGCAGTACAATACGATACGATTCCTGAGGGGATGATAATTCAAGAGGGGAAAAAAGAAAAGGAATAACTTAAGGGCAATTGATCTAATGCCGATGATGATGGCGCTGCGAATAACCTGACCTGAGTGCAATTTTCCTTTCTCTTCATCAATCCATCCACTCATCTATGCCAGCGATATTCACTTTCCGCCTTCTCTTCTAATCAGGCCGTAAACACATGACTGTATATAGTAGGTACTTTCCCATCACCCAATCCCAATGCCTATACGAGTATAAACATGAGCCTTAATATTGGTACCGGTAATGCGGAGGAGGGGGGGGGGGTTGCGTTTCTAATTCCCACTTAGAATAATTTACCGGGCTTGCTGTAGTGTACTTGTACTGGTACTTGTACTGTACGAGTACAGTACGGTACCGTATTTACCTAGCTCTGTTCAGCGGGGAAAGTGGGTAACCTGAAGAAAAGTTCAGATTGTGGGGTATTGGGTACCGGAGCTTGCTTGCCTGAACTGGACTGAATTGAGCTGTCGGGGTCACACACGTCCATCCATCCATCCACGACTCCTACCCCCCCGCCTTACGTGAGTTGTTGGTGATGATGGTGATGGCGATGGTGAAGAGGATACTGAAATATTTTGTCTCTTCCTTCTGCATGGGATGGGATGGCATGAGATGGATGGAGGATTTTTTTTCCCTTCCTTCTCGCTTTTTTTGTTTGGTCGCCTTTGCGTTTTTTCTTTTTTCTTCTTCTTGCGTTGTTTACAGTATGGTGTGCATTGTGCTCATGCTCTACTCGTGTGGTAGGGAGCGTTAGGGTGAGGAAAAGGTGGAGACCTGGGGCTATGGTAGAATGGACGGAGAAGGGGGTATCGTTGCGGGAAGGGATATCATAGGCTCGCTCTCATGGTGGCGGAGGGGAAGTGGAAAAAAAAAAAAAAAAGCATCAAGGAACCCCTTCCTTTGGGAAGAAAGTCAATTAACAGAATAAGAAGCCTTGTGTGATATATCGAGTGAATGGGTGAAGTTGATTGGGCATGCTGAATTCTATGCTACACACGTCCACAAAAGAAAGGGAATATGGTACGGCCGTTATGTTCGAGGTATGCAACATCAATGGTTTTTTTCCCATTTTTCTGTTCAATTCTATTAAATTTTTGCTGGGAGTCTAGAATTAACCCTCGAGGCTATCTCGGACGCATTTCCTCGCCCTCTTTTGGAATTCCGCAGGATTCTCTCGCCATTGTTTTGCGGCCTCCTGGACGGAAAAAGTCAGTTCGATGCATCTCTCAAACGTGAGTCCGTCGGGGAGGTTTTTTTGTGTTGTGGTTATTTTTCTTTTTCTAAATTAGAGACGCACCAAATTGGCCGGGCTCTCGTCGTTGGGAGAGCTCAGCATAGAGATCACCGATATAAGGATCGATTCTGGGGTACGAACGGGTAGCCAACGCTCACTAGCAGACTCATAACCGTACCTGTAGGGTTGATGTTTGAGTGACTCATTAGTCATTGGTTCTGTTAAACGGATGAAGCATAGCCCTGGCGGAATATCGGTAGCACTCCCTGTGCACTTGCGGAAGCAAAAAGACGTAAGAAAGAAAGTGTGCTTACTGGTCTTCCCCGGGAGGATGGAGAATCGAAATGCAAACACTACCATTTGGGTAGACTAACAATCCCATCAGACTCTATAATTACATAGCGTGGAGGGATGTAAATCTCGAGTCAAATCAAAAAAAGCACAGCTGCACGATCAACAACATACTGTTCGGATGCCAAATGGGCGTTTCAAATGTCATGGTTGGCGGATCATGCGGATAGGTATGCGGGAACACGAGGCGGGCACGAAAAAAACCACCTAGAATTTATTTACGACACTCTTTAGTTGAGTTAATTGAATTTTCGGTATCAAGAGCTCCTTCAAATCACTAAAAACTAAGAATGGTTGTTCACCTCCGTAAAATTTGCAGTCGTCGGAGATCATCAAAATAACCTCCCACTCATAAATGTTATCATTCACAAGACCTGCACTGATGCTTGCTAGGTCCTTGTCCGTTTGCATCTCCTTTAGCTGCTTATGCAGCAGCTTAGCGGAGGCGAGAGGAGCCGACATTGTCTGGGTGAAAGCTTGAAGGCGGGTAAGTGAATAGCGCTGGAAGAAGAAAACCAATTTTCGGTCTGGGAAAACGCACCGTACCCTACCGAAGGGAGGTTGGGCGGAGGAGGGGGTGTTCAGACAGGTGGAGGGGGGGTGTTGTAGATTACAGACACAGGTGGGGAGAGGGGAGGATTATGGAGGGGTGGTATCATAGATAAGATAGCCTTTGTGGAGGAGGAAGGGGTGTGGAGGAAGGAGGCAGGTTTGACGCGGGAGGTCTGGAGGGTTTGGGGGAGAGAAAGGGTTCTCGACAAGCGAGCCAACTAGCATTCTCGATAACGAAGCGTATCATGTAAACCGGCCGCACAAGACTGGTAGCTACACCATGGAAGCGATCGCTGCATCTGCGTCCTCCTTTCCCTTCATTTGTTTGCCCAGAAACTCTTGTCGTCACCATCAACACTTAGCAATCGGGGCACCTCTCCTCTGGTAGCTCATAACGCTTTCCCCTCACCCTGCTACTCCCATTCATATTTACCAACCTGCCTCCATCTTACGTCTACTGCACATGCTTCATGCGCTCAAATCTTGGGTGATGAACTGGCCAGAAGAGCTCACCCTATCCATCTTTACCTCTCCTCTCTTCAGAAACAAATCTAGTTCATTCAAAAGCACCCTCTTTCCACTCTGCGTTAATGGCCGGCCCTACGGGTAAAGGACCAACTTTCAGGATACTATACATCACATAATCCTCTTTGGAGGTGGGAGCAGCAACATTATCAAGTTTTTGTTTCTCACCGCGGCCCTCCACCCCGCTCTTCTCAATTGCCACTAAGGACCTAATCGTGGACTTTAGGAATTTACGGGAGTTTCATTACGGAGTTTGTGGTTGGTCTTGTCTTCAGGCTGTAGGTTTTCGAGGGAGGGTTGAACGAGATACTCTGTGACGACAATCAGTACATTCTGCACTACTGAGGATCTCTGACAAACCAGTGCCGGGGCTGGATTCAGTGGTTATGTGTCGTTCTTTTTGGCTTTCACATTTTTTCCCTATCACGTCTTTCTGCACGTGTTTTGGTGATGCTTCGAATGCACCACACTCGGATAAATGGGTTGTAACATACCATTTAAGATTCGACCATTCAAAGATCCATAACGCCTAAGCGTGGTTAGCTTGGTTAGCTTTTGTCTTAGCTATCTAAGTGCTATCTATCTACACGGCTGCAATTTATCCAGGAAGACGAAAACCAAATGTCACCACTGGTATCATAAACCAAATACCGTTGCTTCGAGTGTTAGGTATGGGGAACGGGGTCTGCAGAATTATTTTTGCGTCATGTGAGGTGGCTTGATTGAATTATGGTACCCTTCACATATTTGACCGTTTAGTTTGTCCATACAAGTATATCATACTTGTACTCACAACTGCCAACAATGACAGGAATGAAGTTGAATGTTGTACAACATAATTGCAGGGGGAGCAATGATGTTTTTATTTCGTTATTTCACATAGTTAAAGGATTTAAGGTTTCTTTTGTGTGTGTTCAGGATCTGCCACTGTATGGTGGGGTCCCATTAAGGACACCAGGGTATGAGTGTATGTTTCAGAATAGCCCTAAGGTTAGGGTAGCAAAATATATATTTCCTTGATAGTGTTAGCAGGTGTTTCCTTTGTGGTAGTGCTGGCGGCTAAGTACGTGTTGTATTTAAGAATTTTTGGCAGAGGAAGACGGCTTGTAGGAAGAAGTTTTTCCTTTAGTTTATTGAATGTTTATAATAGGCAGGTAGAGGGTGTCAACACGGTTGAGCCCGCTAGTTTGTTTGTCGAGGAGCGAGAGCTCACCCTGGTGGTGGGAGACTTGAACTTACACACCGCATTCATGGACCCCCTTTGGGACCTAAGTCATGGAAAACGGCGACAGGGGGAGCTGTACATGCATACAGCAGCGTTACACGGTTATAATATCCTAAATACACATGGGATCTACACCAGATTCCTGGACAACCTGACATTGCACAGGGCCTCTGCAATCAATTATTCCTTGCCAAATGCGGCAATGCTGCCGAGGATAGTGAGATGGAGGGATCTGTACCAAAGAATAAGCTTGGACCATATAGTCATCCTTACTAAAGTTAATAGCGAAGAGGTAGAGCTAGCCAGACCGGCCCCAGACTGGGGACAAATTAAATGGCGAATAGAAAAGGGTGAGCCGAACTCCTTCATTGAGGAAGTCTTGAAAGACTATATGGATAGCCTGAACGGATACAAACCAATATTGGAGCCAGGCGAGGCAATGGATAATTTTCAAACTAGCCTGAATAGGCTGATCCACACAGTTCGAAGCTGGGCACTGATGAAAAACCGACAAAATAGTCAAAGGTATGGTGGACGCCTGAAATCACCCAGTTGAGAAGGATATACACTTCTGCTACCCGGCATGTGAGGCATGATAGGACAGGAGTGGAAGAGAGAGATAGGGCAAAGAAGGCATACAGAAGGGCACTGAATTCCACGAAGAAAGCACATTGGGATGACTTCCCAGTGAACGCCAAGAGGAACGATGTGTGGACAGCTCACCAGTTTACTAGACAAAGGGTGCCTAATAGAACATCAGGAGGAGCCAACACGATGCCTGAAAGAACTGAAGAAGTGATAATGCTACACTTCTTCCCCGCGAATGAAGACCGAGTCCCCATACCTATCCCAAATAGGCAAAGGTTGGGAAAGGAGGGTCAGGTTATGCAGGAAGAGGTGGAGGAGGTGCTGCAGAGGTGCAGCAACAAATCTGCCCCGGGGCCAGACCAGGTGCCTTATGGGGTTTTGAAAGGAATCCATAGTGTGAACCAGGAGATAATACCAAGGCTAATCAAGGATCTGCTTGAATGGGGGATCCACCCCCCGGTACTTAAACAGTCAACTGGTATCCTACTACCAAAGCCAAATAAGCAAAACTATGCGGAATGCTCGAGCTTTAGGGTCATAGCTTTGAAGCAGACTTTTTCTATAATGGTGGAACGCATAGTGAACTCGAGGTTAATGAAAATCGCATATGATCAAGGTCTCTACTGCATAAATCAGACTGGCAGCTTGCTCCAAAGGTCTACGGTGGATGTGGTAGCGCCACATCAACATTGGGTCAAAGAAGTACAATTTGTGAAGAAGAAGGTATCGACAATCTTCTTGGATGTAAAGGGGGGCTACAATAACATAGACCACTGTTAGGAATACCAGAACCCGATACCTAGGAACAACCCTTAGTAGGGTAACTCCACTTGCAATCGGAATCTCTGGTCTCCAACACCCCCCTCCGGCTCCCTTACGGGGCCCACGCGTCATCATATATATCAATCTCAGTTGCGTCCTGTGACTATATTACTACAGAATTGAAGGTGTTAGAATAACACCATATACATCGTCGCCGTCTGTCCGACCGGATCCTTTTCACAGGATATATGAGAGGGGACCTTCCGCTAGGTCTGGGAAGTGGAACAGAGTGATTCCGTCAACTACTCAGAGAGTTACCTGGCTCCAAAAACATGATACCTTTGGTACGGGCTGTAAGTAACAGGACGATTTTGCACAAAGAGATGGTATCAAATGGTAAAGGATCTCTACTAGAGACCAATACATTTACATCCACCAGAAGAGTCTAGAACTCCAAAGAATACTACCAAAAAAGCCAACGAACTTTACAGAGTGTTGCAACTGGGTTTCGGGATACGTCGTAATCATGGGGTAATTCTCAATACTACAATGGCTACTGAAACCTACTACCCAGAGAGCAACCAAGGGTTGCCAACCGAGGGATTAATTACCAATCTGGTGGAATAGCTTCCTGTGAGTTAATAGCAAGTCATCCAGAGAAAGTCTATCGGTTGGGTATGGAGTTACAAAGGATCGGAGTCAGACGACCTACGATGGTTGTAATGACGACTACCTTTGCAGATATAGCTGTGGATAAAACTGATCATTTTATCAATGGCAAAGACAATTGAAGCCAACTCAGTTCGACTTAAGAACTAGGCCATAAGTCTAAAGACTCTGCTAATTGGGATATTACTATTGGGGACAGCACGCATTCTAAGCAGAAATATCGTAATTACCGAAGAGGGTGTGATAGTTTTCAGGGTTTACAGGTATTCGCACCTTGGAAGAAAACTTGATGTCGCGAATTACGATTGAAGAAGTACATAGTTGTATGATAAATAAATGTAGTTTGCAAACACTCAGACGTGGAATATAAATATCGAAGTGCCTCCCAAGCTTTAGACATCATCAAGCAATGGAGAAGAGACCTTAACAATATAATATTTTTTTTACGATTCTACCCTACTTTACCTATTTTACTTCGCTCCTAGTAGTAATAAACAAAACAAGCAAAGTGCGAGTATTCCTAGACAATCTCCCTCTACAGAAATGAATCTCGATTGGCCTAGACAACTTTGAAGTCTATCAAGTTGTCTCCGCCTAACATCCATACCAAGTTGTTGGATAGGTTAGAGGGCGTTGACCAGATCCCCTGGTACCTCATCAACTGGATACAGAGTTTTATAGTAACAAGAAATATCTCCCTTGCATATCCCGGGTGTCCCAGGAGGGATCATACAGTAAATAAGGGGATACTGCAAGGCTCACTACTGTCTCCACTTCTTTTTGTCATATACGTTTGGCTATTACATCCAGCGGGTGGCATGAAAGAGACGTTTACTTCATCTTATGTCGATGACTTCCAAATTACGGTAGCGTCGCACTCATGGTACAATAACTCCAGGATTCTTAAGGCGGAGACTGAGAAGATAGTCGTCAGGGCACAGAGCCTGGAGTTGTCATTCAGTTTGGTGAAGACCGAACTCATGTATTGGAGAACGAGGAGGGAGAAGGGCCCTAGGCCTGATCATACAGTTAATGTGCACTCTCATGTAGTCAAACCTGCTGGTAACTTGGTCAGATAGCTAGGATACTGGTTGGCTGATAATGGAGAAACCAGCTCTCATTTCCAGAAAAGGTTGTGATTGGCACAAGCGGCCTTTTGGAGGATACAAAGACTGTCAATGCCAGGGAAGGGCCTCGTACTGTATGGGGCGAGGAGGCTGGCAAAGGGGATTTTACTGCCTATGCTGCTGTACGTGGTGAAAGTGTTGGCTCCGTCAAAGATGATGGTAGGGAAAATGCAGAAGTTTTGGAACAGAGTGGCCAGATGGGTCACTAACATGTTCTATGCGATAAACACCATGGTCCTATCGGCAGAGGCATGCCTAGTCCTGATGGCACTATATGTGGAACAGGTAAAAATGCAGACGGTGGTGCGCCTGGCTATGGTAATCCTGGAAAACAACATTGCAGCTGCTATGTTCCCAATGGCTTTTCTGACAGACAGTAGGTTCAGAGTGGAGACGAATAGGAGACTGGCTTTCAATGCGAATAAAGGGGGAATGAGGTCTAAGGTTTGGACCTCGAGCTCCACGACTACACAACAGGTACGGCTCCTGATGGACGAAGTGGCTGCTACAGCAGTAACAATCTTCATGGAAGCCAGAATACTGACGAAACCATCCAAGTTAGCCCAGGTCACGTAGCAGGACGCAGAGGCTTGCCTGAAGGCCAGGGATATGGTTAGGAAAGAAATATGGCAAGAGTGGGTGCCGCAGCCATACCCACATTACTACAAGTATAGGCCCCCGTTTAGAGACTGTTGGAGTTTTATGACTCTACTGAAGTTTCAGGCTGGACGGATTCATCAAATGAGAGCTCATAAAAGCTATCTCAACGCGCATACAGATTGGTCCAACCAAGACCATGATCACACATGCAGTAGATGCTGCGGGGTCCCAGAAACCTTGGAACATGTTGTGGAATGCCCGACGTTGGCTGAGGCCAGGAAGGGTTTGTCACCGGAAGCTTTTAACATGGCACCGGATTTGGGACTGTGGAAAAGAGGCGAGAGGGCAGGTTCCTTATTGAGAGATTTTGTTTTTTATATGTTAAGAAATAGGATTAATTTCCCGATGAGGATGGGGGTTTTTCCTTTTACCAGAAATGCTGGATTGGCATCATGAAAGGCTAAATTGTGTTGCAATAAATGTTAGGAGGAAATAGTGATATTTCATCGATAAATTGTTTTTGGGGGAGGTGTGTTTCTTTTGTTTTATGGGTTTTCAGGTCATACCTTAGGGTTTATACCATGGATTTTCCTGTATTAGTTTACAAATAAACCGCGGATTTAACAAAAAAAAAAAAAAAAAAAAGTACTCACAATTGCCAAGATATCTCAGGCCACCTTAGAACCTAGCTTCGGAATCTACGATAGACTTTATCGCTTCTTAAATTACTTCGGGTATCGTCTGAATTTTTTCTTTTGTTTTTAGTATGAGCCCATATTTACTAGCCATGGCCTAGCCTATCATACCTCACGGCTTACTCAATACGAGTATCTGTTTTGGCGGATATTGAGGTCTTCCCGCAGGTATCCCCGCACCCCAAACCACAGGTTGTCGATACTGGGGACTCACCGGGCATGCGCCGGCATGTGTCTTCAGGCGTATATCGTATGGGGCCATACTGGGAATAACTTGGACCCGCTGTGCTGAGAGCTTCTTGTCTCACAAGTGCCGAGTTTCCCCCTAGAGGAGTAATGGTTGTTATTGGTCAGCGGCCAACCATTGCAGTACGGTACAGTGCAAGTACGAGTACAGTATCACATTTGGAAGTATTTATTTTTGAGTTTAACCGATAGCTTTTTAGAATGACCGAGGTCTTACAAACCAGGAGGGGCAATCCACGGATAGGATTTGATTCTTGAAGTACCGGTATTCGAGTATAATAGTCAGACGTTATGAGTTTTCTGACACCTCCTGTCAGCAGAACTGGGAGAGCTGGGAGAGCTAGGAGGCCTAAGCAGGCGCTACAGCACATGTGAACCGTTGTGGTTATTTGCTATCACACAGTGGCTATCACCAGATTTGCCACTTAAGGAATTGGGCTCCCGTGGGTATTAGCTGATCCGGCGGGGGTGGTATTTATCCAGCTCTCTTCAGACTCAGGGATTTTTTTTTTCTTTTCGGGCTGTAGAGAAATTTCCACAATTCCAGGGATTGAATTGAAAGGAGGCTTCTTGGTAATTTAGCCGGAGCTAGTTGGGCTTTGGACCTGATATTTATATAAATCAAATACCACGCCCCCCGTGCTCTTCCAGTCCTTTTCATCGGGATCCGCATCTACAGACCTTGCAGTAAGAAACAAAAAAGAAAAGAAAAAGTGGAGAGGCTAGTGATAGGTCGGAATGCTAGGAAAACGGCAGACCCATCAACCCAGATAGCGACACACAATGGCGACCGGATCGGGATCACGTGTGGGGGGGTAATTGAAGCTGGGACCGATAAAGCGGCAATTGTTAGACACCAGGATCTCTCCGGGTCAATCAGGGCCCGCGAGGCTGATGCGGAATTGCAAAGTTTTTGGCATGGCAAGGTTTGCCTGCATAGGATGGTATGGCACGGAGCTTGGGCTCCTTTGGGGAGCTCAGATGACTTATTATGTTTCTTGTACCCAGTCTTCCCTATGGTTACAATCAAGGAGTTTTCTCGGGAGTTTGTGAGTTTGTGGCACTGGAACGCCTTTATTTCCCATCCCCCTTACTACCGTGCTCCCAGCGTTAGTACGAGTATAAGAGAGTGTGATTAATAGTGACTGGCGCTATGATGGTTCGGGTTTGCAGTGGCTATACATCCCCCAAACACACGTAAGCTGGTTTTATTATCTCGTACGATAGCTTTGGCTGGTGGCATGGGTTGCTAATGAGTCCACGATAGATGGGAGATGGGTTCCGGTGGCACGAAAGAGGACTGCTTGCGAATACGTGTTTCTGTGATTTGAATTAATTTTCGCCGGGCAATACTGAGCCTTGCTGTAACAGTCCTTGAATTAGGACCCCGGGCCGGGACAACATACTTGGTGTTCCGGCTGAGAGAAGATTGGGAGAGTTCACTATTCTCGTAAAACTGGCCACCTTCTACATCGGTGTGAAAACACGATCTGTGCGGCCGTGGGAAGCTCCTCGCATGTTCGGGGGGGGTTGGTTGGTTGTAAGTATGGGTGTGAGCTCCTTGAGTATGACAGTTTCCATATCCAACGTGGAGGTGTATCTCATGCTTTCGGAGCAAGAGAGGAGGATGATGGTTGGTGATGGGTTGCTCAAGAAGCCTGAATTTAGATTGCACAGCCTGACGTCGGGGGGTCCTTTATTGGTCTGTAGCAACTGGTTATTACTTTTGGTATCGTGGCCTCTTTCTGGTATGTGTGATCCTTTCTCTCATGGTATACAGTGCTAAGGTCAGGTCGTGGAATCCCCTGACGTCGAGACCTCGGGATTGGCTGCACCGGCCAAGGGCAGGCTGCTTCCACTAACCCTGAAACTTGTCACCTCAGTTATTCTGGAGTTGGCATCTCTTTTATGATATCATATGCCGTTGTCACCTAGAGGGCTGGCTCACCATGGTCACTAGGAGGGAGCCATCGATGTCCTTACTCGCATTCGAGGGCTCGCCTAGACCATGGGTTAATCAGCTCGGTGCTCCCCGGGGTTAGGTCTCGGCGTGTGTTCGAGAAGCGGGCTGATGCTGGGAGATTCCCGCAGCCAAAGAGCTGACACGTTAGGGTTACATAAAATTGGAGGCATTGAGCTTGGCCAACTTGTTTCAAACCTGGAGAATGCTTTGTAGGGTCATGGTCTCTCTCTACCTTTAGCAAGCAGTTTTGAAAGAGACAAAATTCTTCGTCGATTGTCACATCATTTACTAACAAACCTCATATAGCCGTGCTCTCGAGTAAGCTTGCCAAGCTCTTGTTACTATCTGGCGGCGGATCCTGGAGGGGGAATCTTGGCCAGGGCTGGCGTTGTACGAACTTGTTTCTACGAGTAACTTAGCAATTTACCGGAATAAACGTGGGATAGTGCAAGTAGTTCATTTTTACTATACAAGCGCTATTGCAGGTTTACTAAGTCCTTGACGCTAACTGTATACGTTAGCTTTGCACTACGCACCTCGATCTTCGCCCAGCTTGGTAAGTTTAATGACACTATGTCCTTTCATGTCACTGATGTATGTATCGTAGTAGGTATTGAGGTGTTCTTGGCTACAGTTACGTATGTTTGATACCGGACGTTGGGGGCTGTCTGTTGATCTTTGTTTTTAGGTTCCGGTCGTGGTGTCTCGGAGATTGGCCGAAGCCCGTTATCTTTGCGGGTGCGATTGGGATGGCGCTCTGCCGTTTCGTCATTGAAGTCATTACCAAGAATGAAGGCCAATGGCTGACCCATCGTGCCGGATGCTGCGGGCCATGTCTGCGGTTTGGCTGTTCGTTATTCACTTTTGACATTGTGTGGGGTCCGGCATTGTGTGGGGTCCCTAGACTATCGTGGCATGTATAGGTGGAAATATGGCTGCTAATGGGAACAATAACTTGGGGACCCTGTGCCTGGAACTTGTAAGTGCTAAGTATCGTCGTTGGAATTGAGTGGGGCTAACTACTACCCAAGGATTGGGAAGGGTTAGCCATTGGGTATTAGAGTGAGGAGGATTGCGTTATGCTTATAAGTTTCTTTGTGACAGATTGGATGGTATGACCAGCTGTCATCCGACCAATCCGACCGCTGGAATTACCTTTTCCCCCTTGAGCGCCTGCTAACTCTCGGTGGAACAGCTCTGTCATCGGGCAAGTGACCCCCGATATACTCGAGCACGTGAGATGGGGCTCATGTCTTTGACATTTTCACTAACGTATTGGACCAGGAAGCTGATCGGACGGGAAAGTGAACTAGCTAAAACGCACCAAAAAAGTCGAAATTTTCAATTTTCAATTAACAGCTGACACTGGGCAGGCGAAGTACTACAGTAGAGGAGGTATGCCAGATAGAAAGTTATTCTGGATTTGACCTTTTTTGGTTTTCGGAAGGGAAGGCATTGCTGCTGCGGGCGTTGAATCTCAAGCCGAGATCACCTAGGGGATTACCACTAGTATCACAATGACGCTTGGTGTTAAGAGGAAAGGGGTGGGGCTTCACGATAATACGCTTCTTCAAATGATGTTTGATTTCTATAATATCTGGCCTACGCTTGATTGGTAACTCAATTTAGTGCGTTACAGAGAATTAAGGAATGATTTTTATTTCGGGAGACGCCTCCTGCCTGAGGGAGGAGAGGGAGGGAGGGAGGCTTATGGCCAGGAAAATTTTCTCCTTTCGTGTCAGTAACAATATCGTACCAAATCGTGCCTTGTGCGGTATATAATACTTGTACCTAGGTAACCGGCTACTTGTGCCCCGGAGCTAACTGAGCAATTACATTACCATTGCTACAATCAACAGACCCTGTGAGCTCATCGAGGTGACAATGTAACCTTATGATACTTTTGCGCCACCCCCCCCCCCTCGCGGGTATATACCTGGAAGTTTCGGAAGTAAGCAAGGAGAGGTTTAATTGGTCATCTCAAGTATCGTGACGTATCGTGGTGGTCTGGTACAGCGCCGTGAGGTGAGTTTGTAGGTTGTGCCATTTGGGTGTATCGCCAACGTTCCCCAGGTTTTTATTTTATTTCAATTGTCTTGTGGTGACATTAGACTCCGGCGGATTACCGGTATCATACTATGCGTCAATAGTTTAGCGCAGCGTGGGGATTCCTGCGGGGTGGGAAGAGATGATTCTGGGGTCCTCTGGATACTATGTACTGGGGTAGAGCTCTTGGTAACCGCATGATGCCGTCACTGCATTGTACTCGGAGGGTGTAGTGAGGATCGGAAAGCTGTTTCCGTAGATCCTATATAATACTCTATCGAGATGAGGGTTATTTCTGCCGATTTTCAATAGATCCTTGGGTAGCTGGGAATCAACGACGACTTTGTAAGAATATATTCAATCGCCCAACGCACAATGCTCGAGCACGGTTGGAATAAAGTATCATGCTCGAGCACTTGTGGGGTCCGAGGTATGATACCCAGTTCATCTCAAAACCTAGTTTAACAAATGGACGGGTCTTAGCTACTGTAGGTTAGCCAGCTTGTACAGTATGATAGTTTGTGGTTTACTAGTACTTACTAATGTTGGGGCCACACAACCACTCACTGGTGTCAGCGGAGAAAAGGGAGGATGGTATCATAGTTGGCGGGGCAAACCACATTTCTAAATCTTGGTAGAGTTTACGGCTCAACCATCAAGAATAGGGTTACAGTATTGACGGACAATCAAACGGCCAGCCTTTCTCTGCGAGTAAGTATCGGTAACTTGTAGCCGCGAGGGCGGGAGAAGGGTTGCCGCATCATTGCCGCATCGGACTCGGGTCCGATGCATGATCTTGCTTTAACTCAACTTGGGAAGGAAGGGAGGAGAATATTTCGAGCTACCCTTTTTGCCGTTCTGTACTCGTAGGATTTCTAGCGGAGGAGCGCCTTTTGTCTTGGGTTGATGTTGTGAGATTGTATAATACAGTATGGTGCAATGGAACCATGGTATAGGTATCGTAGAAGGATAGATGAATATCTGGGAGGGAAAACGAGCAAGAGGGAGGCCTGGTGGGCCAACACCTTCGGTATCCGGTGCGAGATATGAACTCATGAATTTTCTATTCTACTCCCCCACAAGAAATACTGATTTTTCAAACAGTATTATACAGTGTAACAAATAACCGGATAGCAGGACTATAGAATGAACATCGTAAGTATGTCACTTGTGATCATAATACGTACTTGTCCACCCCCCTTCCGGAGAAAGCTGTTTGTAGCGAGAAAAACTCCATAATTTTTCATTCCAAATTTCCCACCATCGATTAACCAAGAGTAGCAAGGGAAAGGCAGGGCGACTAAAGAGAAATTAAAAAACCACCGCACTGAACCTCTAAACACAAGTTCAGCCAAATTGTAAATCCTTTTTCAGGTTTTGTATCCTCCTTTGGTTCCCTGAATTATTCCGTCTCTACCCCATTTTCTCTTACCTCCTCCCCCCCTTTCCTGTCTGTCCATCGTTGCCGTTTCTGCTTCGCAATCATCTGCGTCTGCACGGCCGGGTTATCGCATCCACAGAGCCTGCTGAGCCGTATGACACCTGTGTAAGGATTGCTCTAGGGAAACTTGGTGGATACATACCTATACCGGCATATATATCTATTACATTGTTCTTCCCCGAATTTTCTCAGAGCTCCACTCTTCCCTGGTCTCCTTCGACACTTTTTTCTTCCGTTACAGCGTGCACTGGCGATTGAGTGAGAGTGTGTGAGGGTGTGAGCGTCTGTGTGATATATATATCGACATGACGGGTGAAGAGATCGTCAGCGTCCATGGGGGGAACAGTTCCGGACCAAAGGCTCATGATTCACCCCATGAGAATATTGAACGGAGGGATGAAGCTGGAGGAAATTACACCTCCGTTGGGGGCGAGCAGACGCAGGTGTCTGAAACTCCAACGTTGTGGATGTGGGTTTTGACATTTGTTTCTGGGATTAGTGGGGTATTAAATCTTCTCTTCTCTCCTCTACACTTCACATGTTAGTGAGGTTATGTGTGGAAATAACTAATCAATCTTGATGGGCGGTAGTTACTGTTTGGTTATGATACCGGGTAGGCTCTTACTGCCATTAATCATTGAGGTCGAGCTGGGGGGCTGGCAGGTGCCCGGGGGGGCAGTTTACTGATTTTTGTCTGTTATCCATAGTGTCATTTCCGGAGCACTCGTGGTGATCGCAGGTGATCTTGGTCCGGCAGAGTTATCTAATCAAGAGAAAGAATTCATCACGGCAGCAACCTCACTCGGAGCCTTAATCTTCAGTGCATTCTCGGGCGCACTTGCAGACCAGATTGGGCGGAAAAGGGTTATTGCTATCGCTGATGTTGTGTTCGTTGCAGGGGCAGTTATTCAAGCTGTCGCCAAGTCTGTCTGGGTTATGGTGGTGGGGTATGTTTGAGCTCCCCTTTTTCCCCAACTTACATTGTACCGCCACCGGGGCGAATACTTACGGGACCCTTTTTTCTTTTAGTCGTTTCGTTATTGGTTGGGGCGTTGGTTTGGCTAGTTTGATTGTACCGCTCTACCTCGCCGAGCTTTCACCTGTGGGTCTATTGTTCAATTCCTGTTGTTTTCGTGTATTTGCTTTTTCTAAGCATGATAAGAAAATATACTGACTAATCAACCAGGCACAATATCGTGGGAGGATGATTCTCATCAATGTGCTTTTCATCACCTTCGGTCAAGTTGTTGCCTATGCTATTGGAGCTGGGCTCACGCACGTAGAGGCTGGATGGAGGTGAATAGCCTTGCCCCCCTCCCACAAGTGGGGATAAATGGCAATAATTGACTGGTGAGCCAATTGATAGAATAATGATTGGGATTGGAGCTATCCCCGCCGGCATCCAATGCATAATCCTATTCTGGCTTCCGGAAAGTCCTCGTTATCGTAAGTGGCTTTCATTTGGTCTCTCTTTTTTTTTTTTGCCAATTCCACCATTGCGCTCCAGAGGCTCTAACATATCGTTTCTTTTCCCTTTTTTTGATTGCTAGTGGTTCGGAAAGGTCGAGATCAAGCAGCACGGGAGGTCTTATCCGCGGTCTACAGTGGGGTGCAAGCAGCAGATATTGAAGAAAAGGTCTCCTACATTCGCGAGTTCACTGAGGATAAGAGGCCCGGAACAAAGTGGGAGAAGGCAAGGAGGGACTTCAAGAGTCTGTACATCGTCCCGTCTAACCTTCGGGCATTAGTTCTTGCTTGTGGGTTGCAAGGCATTCAGGTATATCTGCTATATACAAAAGGGTGATAATTTGAGGTTTAGGAGGCGTACTAATAATGGATGGTAGCAATTCTCTGGGTTTAATTCTTTAATGTACTTGTAAGTTTCCCAGATGTCCGAGAGTTATTATGGGAGAGGGATCAATAGCTAATGGGCTCCTGCAGCTCCGCCACAATATTCAAAATTGTGGGATTTGAAAATCCTACAGCAGTTAGTCTCATTGTTGCTGGAACGAACTTCCTGATGACGGTATTTTCACCCTTACCTAATCGCAAACCTCCAACACTACTGCACTTTGCGCGCGCCCTACTAACAAATGTAACAAAAGTGTGTAACCTTCACTATAGTCGACCGCGTCGGCCGTCGTAGAATCCTGGTTGGGACCCTCTGGGGCTGCTCTGCCGGCCTGGTGATCTGCGCAATAGCTTTCCACTATCTCCCCCGCGATGCTAGCACCGGCGAGATCAACGCGACAGGTTCCAACCGCTGGGCCATCCTAATCCTGGTGAGTCAAATAATCTACGTGATGTTTTACGCCCTGGGGATCGGCAACATCGCTTGGGTCGGGCAGTCTGAGGTTTTCCCCTACAACGTGCGCGGTTTCGGAACCGGTATGGCCACCGCTACGAATTGGGGTGCGAACTTGATCCTTGGATCCACCTTCTTGACCATGATGGACCGGATGACACCCAGCGGTGCGTTTGGGTTTTATGCTGGGCTGTGCTTTTTGGGCTGGTTGTTTGTTCTATTCTTGTTCCCGGATTTGAGTGGGCTCACCCTGGAGGAAGTGGCGGAGATATTGAGTACAAGTTTTGGAATTCGGGAGGCGAGGAGGAGGAAGAAGGCTCTGAGGCAGCTTAGTGATGATGAGAAGAGGAGGAGGGAAGAGGCGCTCATGGAGAAGGTTTGATTGATGTCTTTTCTCCTTCTCATCTTGTATTTGGCCTCCGATAGAATAGAAGGTTGAAGAATAGACGAGGTATGATACGAGCTATGTATGTGATTATTGGGCTAAGCCCACTATACTAACTTGCCTCCCCCCTCAGATTCAGGTGCGTAGTCAGAGTTGGTGAGATGGGGTTGCAGTACTCGAGTAATACCGGTAGTAGAAGGTGCCCAAGAGAAGAAGTGAGATGCACTGTCACATGAACTATATAGGTTTACCGTAAAAACCGATGAAATTGGCTAACTCCGTCCTAGGATAGTTTAACTCTGATACAGTTGGAACGTATGATACTATGAAAAGAATGGAGCCTGGTTTTCTATATCCCTCTTGAGTACGATCATACTTAATGGTAACAAGAAATTGTAATCAAAGAACTCTGAGACTTGATTGTCGTTGTGAGAATTTAAAGCAGTACAAAGATCAGAATAAACGTCTAGTATTAAGAGAGAAAATAAATCTGGTTAAACCTAAAGCCATTTATTATTGGCCATAGATTTATAATAATAGTTTTGTTCTTATTATAAAGTGATTATCATATCTATATAACAAATGATGCGAGGGTTGACGTGGAAAGTGTAACACTCGAATGGACATTTTTTCCCCTTCACCTTGCACTGGGTCCGCTGCACACCCACAAAGCACAACTGTCGACAGACAACGAGCTATGTCTAAGACCCATTCTTGTATCATACCGAGGTATGGAAGGAGTCAGAGTGGGGAGCCACATAACTATCTATAACTTGCACCGAAAATCTTGACAGTCATTATTCATTCCACCAGATTTCACAAACCAAAAGCGGGAGACATTCCCCGGTAGGAGAGTTCGACTTGGTGCGTATCGTTGGGGGTGACTTACACTGCACTTAAGACCCCCCTGTGCTGATGAAATTGTAACCATGAGAGATCACTCGATACTAAAATCACAGCGGTTGTCTGAATATCTCGTATGTGAAGGGCACGGTGGTACTAGAAGTTCAATAGAGAAGTGTAGACTTTTAGAAAAAAGATAAGAATTATTCGTCATATCATCTACTTGGGTACATGATGATAGTACTTATACCTCACAGAGGTATCTATATACAGTAGTTATGAGCAAGTATCCAGTATGCCTTACCAGGCATGACTCTGTCACATTGAAGCTATTATTCCAACACTCCCACACTTCAATGATTCTCTTGTAAGTAGATAAGAATAGAAGGAAGGAAGACAAGAAGGAGAAAGAGTACAAAGAAAGAATACAGAACTTGTAGCCTTATTAAAAACTCGTTATCTATGGCAAAACCCTGTGGGAAAAAAGCAACTTGGATAGGGGAAAAGAGTACTACACAGGAGACAAGAAATGTAAGAAAACGAAAAACAAGGTACAGAAAAATCCTTCTAAGCAATCCATTTCCAAAGTCCCATAAGGTGAAGATGAGATCAGAATATTGTAGCTGGTAAGGACTTGGTTATAATATCAGCAAGGTTGTTGTTCCTAGGAACATACTGGAGGTTGATTTCTCCATTTTCAAATATATGGCATATGTAGTGGTGCTTGATCTCAAGATGCTTTGTTCGTTTATGAAAGATGGATTCTGAATCAACTTAATCATAGCTTGGTTGTTGATATGAAGAGTGATAGGTGCATTGGATAGGATTAACTTAGCTGATTCAGGATTCTTGGGAGTAGAAAGCAATTCATACAGAATGTGACAAAGCCAGATAGCCTCTTTAGAGGCTTCGCTTGCACCTACATACTCTGCTTTGGTTGTTGATAGGGCTATCAAGCTTTGTTTCTTAACCTTCCAAGAGATTGCTGTCTGGCCATAGAGAAAGATGTATCCAGAGGTAGAATAATGATTAGTAGCATTTCCAGCGAAGTCAGAATCAGTGAAGCCACTTATTGGGCTTGCTTACACTTCATGAGAGTCTGAAAGAGTATAGGTAAGTAATTGCTTCTGTGTCTGCTTAAGGTATCTCAAAGACATGTTTGGCCATTCCAAGATGGTGCTACTAAGGCTTTACAGTATGCTTGGACAAAACTGAAATTGAATAGGTCAGAGCTGGTCTTGTTTCTAACATGAGGTACATTATTCCTCCCACAAGTGACTGGTAGGTCTACAGCTCTGACTCAGAGGGAGGGGTCGTATCTTGATGGAAATAAGATCCAGGCTCCAAGGAAGTTGTATGTCCATTGCAACTCTGTAGGCCAAATGTTGTAAGGAGCTTAGCTACAAAATGTGATTAGTCTAGCTGAATGGATCCTTTATTTGGTTAACTGCAATTCCAAGATATTACTTGACTGCTTCCAGGTTGGTGATTTTGTAATGTGACTGAATGGCCTCTATTATTTGGGAGAACAGAAATTGAGTATTGTTTCACACAGATATGAGGATATCATCTACATAGAGTACGATCATCATAGCTTGTACAGTTGACAGGTGGAGGTTGAGGTCTCCTCTGCTTGCAGTAAATCCTATGTTACAGAGAACAGCTACACTGTATTTATAGCATAGCTGTGGAGCCTGCTTGAGGTCATAGAGTGCTTTGTTAAGCTAAAGGGCTGAGAGGAGCATAAGATCCAATAAGAGTACAGGTTCCAACCATTCGATTCCCTGTAGAATGGCTATTGCAGTCTCCTCATCAATTTTAGGATTTAGAAAGGCTGTAACTATTAGGAATACCGGGATCCAATACCTAGGAATCACTTTAAGTACTGTAACTCCACCTGGAATTGGAATCCCTAGTCTCCAATACCCCCCTCCAGCCCCCGTATGTGGCCCGCACACTATCATAAATATCAGTCTCAGTTGCATCCTGTGAATATAATGCCACAGAATTGAAGGTGTCAGAATAATACTATATACATTGATGCTGTCAGTCCGACTGGATCCTGTTTGCAGGATAATTGAGAGGGGACCTTTGGCTAGGTCTGTAAGGTATAATGGAGTAAACCTGTCAACTACTCACAGAGTTACTAGGCTTCAAAGATGTAATGTCTTTGGCATGTGTTTCTTGTTCGTGGCAATCCGGTTAGCGGATATTGTACA
>NW_003298975.1:69749-78681 GCF_000151645.1 Tuber melanosporum
GCCAATGGACTTCATGGAGTATTACAACTTGGGTTTTGGAATACTTGTTAACTGTGGGGAGGACTCCCAATACTATAACAGCGATTGAAACCCTGTTACCCGGAGTAACTAAGGATTGCCGACTGAGGGACTATTTGTCAATCCGGTGGAATATCTTCATGTGAATTAGTAGGAAGACCTCCAGAAGATAACTATCAGTTGGGTAAGGAGTTATGAAAGTTTGAACTCAGGTAACCTAGAAAGGTCGTGATTACAACTATCTTTGCAGATGCAGCCTGCAGATGAAACTGATCATTTCATTAATAGAGAAGACAATTGGAGCCAACTCAGTTCGACTTGAGAACTAGGCCATAAGTCTAAAGACTCTAATGATCAGATAACTACTATTGGGAATGGAATGGTTCCAAGTTAGTTATCTCCTAATTGCTGAAGAGAGTGTGGTGATTTTCAAGGTCTCCAGGTGTTTGCACCTTTTAAGAATACTCTATGTTGCAAGTTATAATCAGAGAGATATATAGTTGTATAATAAATAGATGTAGTCCGTGAACACTCAGACGTGGAATATAAATATCGAAGTACCTCCCAAGCTTTAGACATCATCCAGCAATGGAGAAGAGACCTTAACAATATAATATTGTCTTTACGACTCAATTCCACTTTACTTACTTTACTTTACTCTTAGTGGTCATAAATGAAACGAGTGAAGTCTGAGCCTTCCTAGACAATCTCCGTCTACAGAAACAAATTTTGGTTGGCCTAGACAACTCTGAAGTTTATCAGGTTGTCTCCACCTAACAGTAACTACATTGAGATGATATATAGTAGCACGAAGTTCAATAGCTAGTGCAACATATATTCAGAAGGTAGTTAGTCATACCACAGGAGTAAATGTCTCAATATAGTCAAGTCCAGGGACTTGCTCAAATTCCCTCGCAACCAATCTTGCCTTATAGTGATTAGTCCTATCTGCATTTCGCTGGATTCTATAGACCCACTTGTAGGTAATTGGATTTCTATCATAGTTCCTGACATGTGTGAAGGTACCATATGCCTTCAGTGAGCTATACTCACTCTTCATTGCTTCTTGCCATCTTGCATCTGAAGCAGCATCTGAGTAACACTCAGGCTCTCTTGTTGCTTATAGTATCTCAACCACATTTAGGAGAACATCAGTCTCGAGACTGGAACTTGCTGTTAGGAATACTGGGATCTGATACCTAGGAGTCACCCTAAGTAGGGTAATCTCACCCAGAATCAGAATCTCTGGTCTCTAACACCCCCCTCTGGCCCCCTCATGGGGCCTGCATGTCATCATATATATCAATCTTAGTTGTGTCCTGTGACTATAATACCACAAAATAGAAGATGTCAGAATAGCGCTATATACATCGCTGCCATCTGTCCGAATGGATCCCGTTCACAGGGTTTATGAGAAGGAACCTTCGGCCAGGTCTGAGAAGTAGAACGGAGTAAATCCGACAACTACTCAGAAGATTACTAGGCTTCAAACATGTGATAATTTTGGCATGAGCTGTAAGTAATGGGATGTTTTTGTACAAAAAAATGGTATCAAATGGTAAAGGATCTCAGTGAGAGACCAATATATTCACATTCACCCTACAATATCCAGAAGAGTCTATAACTCTAAGGAACACTACTGTAGAAGCCATTAGACTTCACAGAGTATTGCAACTAGGTTTCAGAATAAGTAATAGTTATGAGGATAACTTCCAATCCTACAATAGTGATTGAAACCCTGTTACCCAAAGCAACCAAAGATTGCTGACTGAGGGAATATTTGGCAATCTGGTGGAATAGCATTCTGCGAATTAGTAGGAAGTCCTCCAGAAGACTTCTATCTATTGAGTAAGGAGTTATGAAGGTTTAAAGTCAAGTGACCTGAAAAAAGGTTGTGATTACGACTACCTTTGCAGATGCAACCTGCTGATGAAACTGATCATTTCATCAATGACAGAGACAATTGGAGCCAACTTAGTTTGACTTGAGAACTAGGCCACAAGTCTAAAGACTCTAATGATTGGATAACTACTATTGGGAACAGTATGGTTCCGAGTTAGTTATATTGTAATTGCCAAAGATAGTGTGGTGATTTTCAGGGTCTCCAAGTGTTCGCACCTTTCAAGAATACCCAATGTTGTGATTTATAATCAGAGAAGTACATAGTTGTATGATAAATAGATGTAGGCCGCGAATACTCAGACATGGAATATAAATATTGAAATGCCTTTCAAGCTTTAGACATCATCATGCAATGGAGAAGAGACCTTAACAATATAATATTGTTTTACGATTCTATCTTACTTTACCAAATTTTCTTCGCTCTTAGTAGTCATAAATGAAATAAGTAAACTCAAGCCTTTTTAGACAATCTCTATCTACAGAAACGAGTCTTGATTGGCCTAGACAATTCTGAAATCTATCAGATTATCTCTGCCTAACACTTGCATCTATGAGTCCAGCCTTTACTTGAATGTGACTTGACATCTGTAGGCTAATCTCAGATCTAGGATCTGGCTTTCTCTTCTCCTCCAGTCTTCTTGTCTGAGTCAGGATATCCTCTATGCGTATTTGCTCTACTAAGTTCTCTGTTTCGGCAGTAACCTGTACAGGTATTCCTTCTATGCTGGTTTCACTAGTAGGGCTCTCGTTTTGCTTGTCTTGTATCTCTACCATCTTGGGAGTAATAGCCTTGCAATCTTTTTTCCTCTTCATCAGAGTAGACCTCTTCAGGTAGTACAGCTTTTAGGACGTCCTCAAAGCTCATATTACCAACTATCTTTCTCACATCAAATATAACATTTGATGCTGTAATCATACACTTTTCAACTGTGTCCCAGAGCCTCCACATGGTAGTTGTATCATGCACATAACCTATAATGATACACAAGTGTGACCTCACAGAGAACTTCCTATTTGTATATTGTGGAGGGGGAATAAGCTTGTAGGCCATACAGCCAAAGCATTATAGATGATATATTGGAACTTTCTTTCTCACATTTAGCATCTTGTAGAGACTTTTATAGTTTAGTGGTTGACTAGGTGATCACCCATGTAGGTATGATGATGTCATGATGGCCTCTGCCTGTATGGCTATCGGTAACTTTGCATCAATTACAAAGTACGATCCTTGGTAACAAGTGTCTGAATCATCATTTCACTCTTCCCATTTTTGTACTGAACATAGGGTGGTGCAAGCTCAAACAAAATTCCTAATAGTTGGAGAATCCCTTGAAAGAGGCAATTATTATATTCTTCTCGCCCATTGTCGCATTTAAATCTTGCAATTGGCTATTGAAGATAGGCCTTATCCATCCGAACAAGGAATTCCTGGAAAGCAGAAGTCATCTCCAGTGAATCCTTACTTCTTACAAAGTATACCCAGAAACTTCTTGAGTAGTCACCTATAGAGACCACAATGTACTTTTGGCCTGAGAAGAAAGGGACAGCAATTGGGCCACAGATATCAGAGTGTATAAGTTTGAATGAGCGAGAGACTGAAGGGACTAGGGGGCATATGATATTTTGATGCTGTTTTCTGAGAATACATGGCTAACAAGTTATCATAGGAGTGGAGTCTTTGCTCTTTGGTAACAATTCTCCTACAGCAAGACAAAGAATATTTTGACTGATATGTCTAAAGTACCAGTGCCATAGCTCAAGGGAAGGCTTTGTAGTACTCACAACAGTAAAGATTTCTGCTTCTTTCTGGTTTGTTACTTCGGACTTCATCTGGTATAGGCTATTAGCAAACAGAGCCAATTTGATCTACTGGTTATTTAAGCTTGTACCATGACTCCTGATGTAACATGAGGCTTCTTTAAAGGAAATTGAGTATTGGGAGGATGATGACCAATTGAGAGTAAGGAAATTGGGAACGCTGGAACAGAGATTGTGCTAATATCAATGTAGTATTTGGGAGTAAGATTCAACTGAATCTTACCACTTTCATATATAAAGATCTTGGACCTATTTCCTAAAATTATACTAATCAGTTTAGGCAAATAAGCTAGCTGGTAAAAACTTGCTCGTGAGTAGCAGATATGGTGAGTTGCTCCCGAGTCGATTATCTACTCCAGAGAGGCTAAGATGGTCCTTCTTGCTGCACGCAGTGTTTGGACTATAGTAACACTAATAGCAGTGTATGAATGGTGATTCTCAGATCATCTCTTATGACTAAACTAAGCAGCTCACTTCTTGGTTCTGCATTTTGATTATTTATGACCGTGAAGGCTACAGTACTAGCATGTAATTGACTCTTGTCGTCTACTTCTTCCTTTTGGGTTCAATCGGTAACTATGTTGTCTGCTCATTCATCTAGGAAAATGGTTTCCTCTGTTGTTCCTTAGAAGGCTGGGGAATACTGTTGAGAAGCAAAGAGTGCACTTCCAGAGCTAAAACTGGTGTTCAGACAGCCCTGTTCCTTGGTTCTCATTTCTAGAGTAGCTTCCCCTTCTACTACTTTGGAAATTAGATTTTCTATAGTATATCCCTCAGGCTGATGGAGGGTAATATCAACAAAGCTGTTGAAAGTTGCAGGCAGAGTGGAGATCAGGTGAGATGAAAAGGCCTCATCTGAAATAGTTTTCTCTGTTCCTGCTAGATGGGATCAATACTGGAGTAGCTTTGCAATGTAAGATTAAATTGGCTTCAGGCTTCAGGCTTTGGCTGATTGAACTGCCTTGCAATCATTAGTCTACCTGCGCGAGAAGCCACACTGTCGAGCTTCTCAAGCAGTTTTTCCCACATATCTGCTGGCTCATCAATTATTGCTAATGTGCTCCTGAATCTCAGAAGTATAGGAGGCAAAGATCAAAGCATAGGCTGTTCTCTTTCTACTCTGAAACTCCTTCCACTGACTATAGTTGTTGACAGATGGCTCTACCTCTTTTCAAAGAACAATTCTAAGGCAGTCCTCACCCTGGGTAAAGGCACGAACATTGCGTGCCCAATGTGTATAGTTACTCGAATTTAGTTTGTCGAATTCATCAGACTTACAGTGATACCGATCCCTTTAAAGTGGTGTTGTGTTGTTCATGCCTATTGTAGACATGATGTTTCTCAATCTAAGCAGAGACCAAAGAGAGACCAGATTTTGGTAAACTGTTAGGTATATGAATTCGGGCTCATAACCTGTTGGAATATCTTGTATGTGAAGGGTACAGTGGTACTAGAGGTTCAATAGAGAAGTGTAGACTTTTAGAATAATGATAAGAATTATTCGTTGTACCATCTACTTGAGTACACAACGATTGTACTTATACCTCACAGAGGTATCTATATACAGTAGTTATGAGTAAGCATCCACTATGCCTAACCAGGCGTACTTCCATCACATTGAAGCCATTATTCCAACAGCGGTCTTTTTTTGGAACTATAATACCATGGAAAATTTATGAATTAACTAACTGAAAGGAAAAATCACAGCTAAGCTACTATATTAAAAGGGTCCTCAGATCCCCCAAATGTATGTATGTCGAGTCACCTATATTCTCCCCACCAACAGGTTTCCCCACCCCGGGTCCACCTTCAGGGGTTGCATGATAAGTCTGGTTCGACTTAGTAACTCTTTTGATCGTTGTGTTTGAGCCGGAGACACGGATAGGGGAGCATCTCGGGGTCGTCTAGTTTGCGGCACCTCTCTCCGATAGATGATGGGCTGGCGTGTTGGGGACTGTTGTTTGGCCCGGGTGGCTCGAGGAAGAAAGAAGGAGAGGAGTTGGGGGGGTTGGTCTATATTTATAGAGAAATTTATCTGATGCCAAGAAGTATGGTGAGATAGGGTTGAGCGGTGCTAGGATGTCAGGGTTTGACGTTGGGGTTATTAAATCTCCTAATGATGGATAGACGTTGGAGCCAAGAGGGTATTGGTAGCCAACTCTTGGGCTTTCGTGCATATGATACTACAGTTTTTCCCCTGGGGGATGTGTGACACTGCACAGATTTTTCCCCCCAATCTGCCAAGAATCTGGCCACAATTTGCTAGTATGGAAGAAAAAAAGGAGCAGTAACAGCTGGATTACTTACTTGTATAATGGCAGGATAGGCCGACAGTCCCTGTCACCATCATTTACTCCACGGATGCTCAAGCCGAAGAGGGTGCCAGCAGCTCTTTCCAATATGAGCGGCCCAACCTGACACTGTCCTGTTGAGGAGTTGCGCCCAAGCCCCTTGGGGCTGGTGAGGTAGACGTCACCAGATATTACTTGGTATGCAAAATCATAGATTCCCTTCCCCGAGGGTTATATTCTTGATTCCGGACTGGGGCGAAATTTTCTGAATGAGGTCAACATATGTCATGAACACCGTAGTGCCGCGGCGTCCTTAGTTATACACTTACTGATACCCGGGAGCATGGTGGTCTTCGACAATTCTATAAATCTTAAGCGGGATTTGAGGCAAATATTTAGGGCAACAGATGTGCCTCTCCAACCAGCTTTTCCATGCCAAGAAGTAACCAATTTTTTTGTATTCATCATGGGAAATCAATTACCCCCACCCGTGGATGGAGGTATGCTAGTCTGATTAAACTGTAATTTTGTCAACTAAGTAAATTAAATTCTCCTTATATAATTATTATTATTGCTAAATAATACATATATATGGGACTTAACTTAGGTGTCAAGCGGCTGTAAGCCATATATTGCCAGATAACTTGGTTGAAACTTGAACTATGCATACCGGTCGTATTTGTTGTAATTCTATTTCTGTTCAGAAAGTAAATACATACTAGTGTCTGGATCAATTGTGACAGTCCTTTAACAGGTTAGAGGTCTTCCTGCTTATTGTAAAGGAGACAATGAGGCCGGCGACCTCTGTAACAGGAGAACTAAGTAAGGTACTAGACAGCAAGTTGAAGACTCCAAGCCAGCTGGCTAGTTGGGTACGGCTTCTGTGGGGGAATTCTGCTAGATATGGAGTATCCTACCATATCTAAACCGATTGAGAGAGAGAGAGAGATAATGTGAAGATCTTTTAGTTTCATAAAGTTACTGGAGAGTAGGAGATCACATTTTGGATGGAAAATTCATTGAAGGTTTAACGATATAATTCTTTTATGATACCCACAAAGATTAATTCATAATCATAGATGGTTGCCAGAATGTCAGAATATGAACCGGCTAGGTCTACGATATCCTCCACACCACCAAACGAAATCAAAGGAGAAAAAAAAAACCCAAATCCAAATCCAAACCTAAATCCGCCCGCTAGCGGGATAAGTATTCATCCCCACATCAACACCACTCAAAACACCCCGCAGCGCAGCACGAAAGTCAAGTCATCAAGAGCGAGCAAACCCCCGCAGCATCCAGGTAAACGACGGGCGCGACGCTCTGCAATTCCAGGCGGGAAAATAGCCACAGGACCCAGTGGTGGCAAACGACCCATGCTTGTTCCGGTCAAATAGCCCAAGACCTTCACGATTCCAGGAAAGCGTGCTGGTGCAATCAGCAGGCAAGAGTTTCAATCGCATCACCATTGGGCAATCCACCACACGCGCAGGGACAATGAAAGATCCCGCACCGCGGGAAATGGGACCGAAAAAGATATCCCTTCGATATAAGGCTTTGAAAAAAAAAAAAAAAAAAAAAACCACGTCTGCTGCGTGGTGGTACTGTATATACCATATAATCCGACTCTGGGCCATATGTCCCAGTCAGGTGTAGCGGCAGAAAGGGTTATTAAAAAAGAGTAATAGCTTTCGCTTGCTAGTGAAGCAACTGGGAATTTCTTAATGTCGATCATTGCCCAATTCAATCACCTGGGAGGCTCTTTCGACATGTAATCTGCGGAAAGACGTCCCCAAGCACAAGCAGACGAAACAAATAGTACTCGAGAAAGGCGCAAAACTTGACTTAAGCCAGCAACGCCTCTGGATCTTTGATAGTATCGCGCGAGAGCTTGCTTACTGGATGGGACAACTCCGGAAACCCTTGACTTTCCTTCGGACACTCCAACAACTGAAGACCATGATATAAGCAATAGCAGCCTCGAGTATTTTGTCCTGGCGGAAATCCGCCTCTCATCATCGAAAATAAAAATCCATTTAAACCACGAGGGAGGAATTAAGATATGATACTCCGTCCCCAAATATGACAACCTACCTCAAACCGGAAGAGAAAGGGAAAAAAAAAACCCCTGTCCGCACCCCGACTCGAACCCCGACCATTCAGCTCCCAAAAAAAGACTGTTTAGCTCATCTTTGTGAAACGTGTCATCCTTAGTGCAGGGGCCATGCTAATCTTCTCTGTATCGTTTCAAATTGACCAAATGTCCAGAGGGACGAAAGTGTTCTTTGTTCGCTCCCTATAGACTACATGCTCCATCCCGTCTCCTCCAGGGTGCTACCGCCACGTGACATCCACCAGCAAACTCATCTCCATCCAATCCGTCACAAATACTTCAACCACAACCTCAACCACAACCACCACCACAACCACAACCACAACCACAACCACTACACTACCGCTGCCACTACCACCACCCGCAGCCGAGCTGTCGAGAAAGAAAACGAAAAAAAAAAGCAGAAACAGAGTTGTAATATGTCAGAAGCCTACGAGCGAGAACGGTACTTTACGCCCCCCCTCCCACCCCATCCCCCCTCCCCGTCCGTCTCCACCTCCACCTCCAAACTAAGCTTTATTTTTACTTATCCATTTATTTATTTTGAGAAAAAAGGCAAAACAACGCTCGCCTCGATGACCTCGCTTCGAAGGTGACCTCTCTCCGGGACGTCACGATAAATATATACGATAGTGCTAGGGATCATGAGATTATTGATAACTCGGTTCATCCCCCAGACTCCTTGCTGCCCCCGGCTGTGCGGTGGGTGGACTAACCCTGATAAAAAAAAAAATTAGAATGAAGTCTTTGCAAACTTGGGATCACTCAAAAGCAAACGTGTGTGGATCCG